>NC_137811.1:77783767-77988767 GCF_963921795.1 Nannobrachium achirus | reverse complement strand
ATACTAGCGATTAACCATTTAATTTTGTTTTTGTCGCTGACAATTACATTTCTGTTTGGCTTGTAGGCTTTGAAGTTGCACATGGCAGATATGACACATGACTAAATATACAAAGATATTGACAACTTTATACTTAAAAAAGAACAGATAGATAGATAGATAGATAGATAGATAGATAGATAGATAGATAGATAGATAGATAGATAGATAGATACCTTTATTATCCCAAGGGGGAAATTCAGTTGTCCAGTTGTAGCACAGCAGTATACAGTTATTTACAAAGTTACAGAGAAGTAAGAAAAAAAGATAGATAAGAGGAAAGAAAGAGCAGTACAGTACCAATAAAGAGAAAGTGCATCAATAGAGGGGGCGAACATTGATGGTTGGTGGAGATGCGACGCGTTGTGAGCTTGTAAGATTGGCTATGTCCACTATTTTTTTAAATGTTTGTAAATATATGAACTTTTCAACATGGAATTTTGATGATTATGACAAAATAATTGTGATTAGACGATTAATGACAGGCCTAATTACCTAAATACCATTTTGTCTGATCGATTTTTTGATTGATTGAGTTAGCAGTTTGCATAGCAAAAGGACAGGACAGAACAGTTCACATACAAGGTCTACTAATAGGATTTAAACCATATAGCTCTAGGTAGAGATCCACCGGTTTTATGAAGGTCTGACCTGCCAAAACCTTTTCTGATACCGATTTCTTTAGCTAAGAACTAAAAAATAGGGTTGCTCCAATACCCCCTTTTTCAGGCCAAGTAGGCCTACAAGACATACTTCAATTTGAGTACCAATAAGCTAGAAGAACACTAATGCCAAATCAATCACAATAGTACAATATCCAAAATCACAGACAATATCCAGTGTAATATGACCGTCTGGACTAGGCAGGAGGAAAGCAGGTGACGCATGCTTTTTTTCCTCCCTTCTTTTTGGAGACGACATTGACACAGGATTATGGAATATATCCTTACATTGCAAAGGTAATCAGCACCATCTGTATTCTGTAGGCTGCCACTAAGTAGACTGGCTGCTACCTGCTAATGTTTACTTTAGTCACAGGACCAGAGCATCATGCTGTGCAGTGCCATAGACATAATTGGCAAGCATAAAACCAGTATTTATGTCAGTGACCTGCCGGTCACCGATTCAGCCGGTTTGATATCAAATCTGCTGATTTTTTATTTTGGCCGATTCCGATTTCCATCCCTAACGATTAATTGTCACTCAAATAATTGCGATTAACAATTTAATTGTGTTTTTGTCGTTGACAATTACATTTCTGTTTGGCTTGTAGGCTTTGAAGTTGTACACGGCACATACAGTATGTCACATAACCTAAATATACACAGAAATGACTGACATTACCCTCAGAAAAAACATGACGTAATCCTGGTCTCTACTCTCTAAACTGCCCTGCTCTGTACTGACTGGCCCAACAGGGGGCGCTCTCCATTCAGACATGCTGCCATTCAGACATTGACTTCTGATTGACTGAGTGGCAGCTCTTCCATAGAGGTTAGGGTTAGGTATAGGGTTAGGTATAGGGTTAGTGTCGGAATGGGGGGGGGGTGCACCCCTGGCCAACCAGGGCGCCTGATAAAGGGGAAAGGAACTGGTTGGAATAACGTGTTCCCTCCAAGTGCTGCATCCAACCAGGGAAACTCCCCTGTCAGGTGATAAGAAGCGGGCGGCATGCTCACTCCTCATGCATAAGGAAGTATGAGCTCATTTCGGGGCTCTCCCCAGGTTGCCATTCTTCTTCTTCTTCTTTTTAAGAGCTCATGCAACTCTGCTTATCGTTGGCACTAAGAGCCTCTGTTAAAGGACTAAATTGTAATGTGTAATAAAAGCTCACTGAACTGTAAGTATAACAAGTGTGTAGCCTGCATGGCGTAGTCAGCACTGTAAACCCTTACTGGAAATATACATTAAAATCTGAACAGTAATTTACTGTATTAGTACCACAGTAGTATACTGTAAATGGCAATGCATTCTGGGAGAGGAAAAAGCATCTTTGCGGTAATTTAAGAGAATGCATTATTTTACAGGAATTTCCTGTAAAATAGCTCTAAACCGCAAAGCATCCTGGGTGTGTGTGGGTGTGTGTGTGTACTTTAACCAAGCCCCCAGAACCCTGGGGGCGCTTTGAAGCAAAAAGTACATGGTGGCCGTTTGAGGTACTGCAGTTGGGGCTACTATTCAAACAGTTAGTTCAGTTGAGGCAGATAGCCCCCCGCTACCCCCGCCTCCCCGTTTCTCGCTCCCCGACCGTCGCGATTGGCTCAAAAGCCAAATAGTAGCCCCACTACGTCACGTTTCAGAGGCGTTTCAAACGCGGAAGTACGCTTCATGCGCTGGGTGAGCAACTCAATGCAAGTGGACGGGCGGGGATATCCGTTGCCCTCTCTATTCTTATTATAACTCTATGACTTTAACACCCTAAAGGTATGTCCTCACCGGCGAATTAGCGAAAGCGACGTGAATAAGCGAACCAAAAAGGCGAAGAATTCGCCATTCGCCCTTTTCCATACACACCAAAAAGCGACGCGAATATGCGTATAATATTCGCTTAATTCGCCTAAAAACGAGGGGGCGATATCTGCCTGCATAGCCACAGGAGAAAGGAGAAGAAATGAGAGAGGAGAGAGGAGAACGGAGACAGGGAAACAAATAAAAAACTATATCCTCAAGTGATGATGAGACCTGGCCGTGGTTGTTAGCCTATTAAATAAGAAAAAGAACAGAAGAGACAAGTGACAACACGCGTTCTCCGTTCCCCCTCCCCTCAGCTCCGGCCGGGGGCAGAGTAGACAGGGTCGGTCAGTGTTTTATCATAGCCGGGTCGGAATGGCCGCATCACCCTCGGAATACGGGGCTGTCAATCATTATGTGTATTACCCGAGAGGACCCAAGAGGACCCGTAGGCCTACTGTGTGTGTACTTTCTGCTTTTTTATGCAAACTGTAAAGCAATCAATCAATGTGTGTGTGCGCGCGCTGGCGTGCGCTGTAAGGAACGAACTACTGGAGTTCTGTTTAACGTGTGTGCTGTGTTTAGGCTGGCCTGACCTAGGATCATGGTCTGTTAGCCGTGAGGCAGCGAGATGAATGGCTGTGTAACAGTGAGATGATAATGCTGGTCTAGGATCAGTTTAACAGCAGGGGGAAAAGATCTTGGTGCGTGCGTAATGCATGCATGATGCGTAGCCTGCTGCCAGGATGATGAGAAAGCAGCCGCGACCGCGTACAAGTTAAACCATGACTTACCTCTCTGTAGTTAGAAAATAGCCTAAAAGTATTCCTTTTAATCTCTGGCTTTTGTTTCGATCTTAATATTAGCCTATAGATTCCTTGGTAGCCTTCTTCTGCCTGTCAATCAGTTAACAGCGCACGCTGCACGGCTGCAGTGAGTTACATGAAAGAGGGTTTTAATAATGATTAAATGGTCGAGTCTCTCGGAAATAAAAGGATTTCGGTCTGTAAAAAAAGAAAGTCAGTGTAAAGTAACTAAAAGTAGCCTACATTTACTTGAGTAGCCTGTACTTGTAGGTATTTGTACTTGAGTCGAATTTCCAGTACTTTCCTTCTAATCGACTCATTTCGGATCCTATTGTAGGCTATTTAATACCCAGCGATTTATTTTTAAACATTAGTCTTTTTGCAGATATAAAGTAGCCTACAATAACAAACACATAAACCATGCTTTTACCGGTAAGACATTCGAGTAGGCTACTTTTTCCAAGCAGCCACGCAGACGAGACACGGAAAAGGAGAACGACACTGTTCCCCTCGGCCTCAATGTAACGTGAAGGTCCATCCACCATTCTCTCTCTCTCTCTTGAAATAGGGTAGAGTGAGCTTACTTTGATACAGAGAGAGAGAGGAATTCGCCTTTGAACGTTCGCTTAATTCGACACAAGGGCGAATAAAAAACAGACGCCTTTTCGCTTTTTCGAAATTCGCGTTTGGTGTGGATGCTTCCATTGACTTTATAAGGTTTTAAACAAAAGGCGAATAATACGCTAATTCGCTATTCGCCAATTCGCCCTCTGTGTACGGACCTTAACTCAGTGTTTCTCAACCACTGGTCCTGGGGACCTTTGGTGTGCCCCTGAGAAGGGTCAAGTGTGCCCCTTGAAACTGCTTGAAAGCCGGTATTGTATTTATCATTTCAAAAATGATTTAAACTAGTGAAAACAGCCGATCTACAAGCACACAACCGTGCGAGGCGTTGTGTGCTTGTAGATCTGCTGTTTTCACTACTGTTGTGAAAGCAGGGCTTTACTTTGCGAAGAAACGTACACATTTGAAACTTGGAGATACAAGGTTTCTTCCCGACAGTGACGATATTTACACCCCATGCAGAAAAAAGGTTGAGAAACACTGCCCTAAGTCACAGTGTCATGTCACCCTCTCAATACACCCATATCATAGGCCTACACTCTGAGATTATACTCTCAGAGGTACCGTAAGAAGTGGTCCATTTAGAACCCCCACAAGGACAGTGTTACAGTGAGGATTACTCATCTGCCAAGAGAAAAGCCTGCTTACGACCACATGTTGTTACGGTTTAGAACGGTGATACTTCCACCGAGAGAATCTCACCGGAAGTTCACCCGATTGGCGGGCAGCCCGGCCAATGAGCGCTCGGAGAGGCCGATGACGACCAATCGGGGATGTAAACAGACTGCAACGCATGACGTAACTTCCGTTAACCACAGCACTTCCTCCGCCACCTGTCTATTATCTATCTATAAATGCGAGAAGTCTCTGCGTGTCTGTCTGTCTGTAATCCGCGTATCTCGAGAACCGTTCGTCCCACCGGCTTCAGATTCGGCACGCGCGTTCCCCGCCGCGGCACGGAGTGCAGTGCTGGGTCTCGACCCGACCCGACGCGCGGTTTTCCCGAACCGGCGCGAAACGTTCGGAATCTCCTTATGCGGGGTTGATTGTTGACATCAGGCTGTTCCGGAGGAAATCGGCGAAAGCTCTGACTCATTGTGACATCACTTCATAAAAGGCTCTGACATCACGTACGCCACATGAGTCAACAAAAAATCTCTGTGAGTGTGTATGTATGTATGTAATCCGCGTATCTCGAGAACCGTTCGTCCCACGGGCACGCGCGTTCTCCATATATGGGCATAAAATGAATGTCCCCATATATGGGCATAAAATGGATTGCAGACAGACAGATACAGATATCTCCATATATGGACATAAATGGACAGAGGCAAACAGATGGTCAAAACGGGTCCTATGAAAACAGGTATAATGGGGTTTGCATTAAAGGGCGGGGCATTCATTCCCTATTTACATTGTTCCGAGTTGGCCAGGTCGCCGACTAGACGCTGGGCCGCCCGAAGGGCAGACAGACAGATACAGATATCTCCATATATGGGCATAAATGGACACAGGCAAACAGATGTTCAAAACGGGTCCTATGACAACAGGTATAATGAGGTTTGCATTAAAGGGGGAACCGGCACTGTGTCTGCAACACAGTTGGAGGCACAGACAGATACTCCATATATGGGCATAAAATGGACGCAGATAGACAGATATCTCCATATATGGGCATAAAATGGACCCAGAACTATAACTGCAGTGATCTCCATATATGGACATAAAATGGACGCCGACAGACAGACAGACAGATACAGATATCTCCATATATGGGCATAAATGGACACAGGCAGACAGATGGTCAAAACGGGTCCTATGAAAACAGGTATAATGGGGTTTGCATTAAAGGGCGGGGCATTCATTCCCTATTTACATTGTTCCGAGTTGGCCAGGTCGCCGACTAGACGCTGGGCCGCCCGAGCTTCTAGTAGGTTATAATGACACCTGTCTATTATAGGTTATAATGACACCTGTCTAGTATAGGTTATAATGACACCTGTCTATTATAGGTTATAATGACACCTGTCTATTATAGGTTATAATGACATTCACATCACATGTTGTAGTGGCCAGGGTGACAAGTGTGTGTGTATAGTATAAGTATATAAGAGTGTGTGTGCGTGCGTACGTGTGTACGTCAGGAGGTCCTGTATTCTGTGGGAATGTAGCCGCAAATTGCAACACTATTGTTTTTAAAGGGATGAATCTAGGGTTGCAATAAAACCTCCCATAGGCAGCCAATGCATCAAAACAGTTTTTTGCTATCTGATTGTATTAAACGATGTCAAACTCACCAATATTGGGGCTGTTTGGAAAGCTTGGAGTATCCTCTTTCTATCTGCGTAGACATGTTATGAGTTTACTTTCTATCAAGAAATTCAGTTCAGGTGATTATTTTTTCTAAGTGCTGGAGTTTGGAAGCGCTTGTGGGAAGTCACTCAGCGGTCCTGTGTACCAGCTGGTTCTAAATGTCACATAATGCAGGAGGCAGCGGGACGTTGCGTTATAGAAGACGAGCGCTTCCGAAGTTCAACATGTCTGCTCGGATTTATTGACAGATATAACTCATAACATGTCTACGCTGGGTTTTTATGAAACAAACACTTTGCGGATAGATAACCTGCGGGCCGCATTAGGTAAAGGTGGGGGCCGCATATGGCACCCGGGCCGCCAGTTGCCCATAATATGGTTTAATACAATCAGATAGCAAAAAAGAAACTGTTTTGATCCATTGGCTGCCTATGGGAGGTATTTCAACCCTAGATTCATTCGATTAAAAACAAATCTAGTGTTGCAATTTGCGTCTAGTGGGAATGGCTTGAACATTTCAATAGATGTGTTCAGCATCATTTTGTTCAGAGGAGCGACCTGGCGTTTCCCAACGGGTTTGATCTATGCAGAATAGACCCACATTTATAGTGGAACGTTTTTAACTAAAACCTTTGCTTCTGGGGGTCCCTGGAACTAAATATTTTGAGATAATACATATCAAATACATATGATTTTGGGGGTCCTTGACATGGCCAAATACGTATCATTTTGGGGGTCCTTGCCCAAATGTATTCTAAATCCTAACAGTTTTCTAAAAAAACAAACAAACATATGTTTCTATATCAGTGATTCTCAAACTTTGTCATGTCAAGGACCCCAACAATGGTATGTATTACCGCGGACCCCCATCTCATAATATGTTGTTCCAGGGACCCCCAAGATTTGAGTTAAGCCCCTAAGCTAGATGCAGAATATCTATTCTGCATCTAGCTTGGGACCTCAGACCCGTTGGCAAAAACGACCACGCAGGGCAGAAATGTAGGAGAGCAGAGTTACACACACACACACACACACACACACACACACACACACACACACACACACACACACACACACACACACACACACACACACACACACACACACACACACACACACACACACACACAGGACAACATAATGGTGTATTTATTAACAGAGGACAACAATGCTTACCTGGCAGTGTGGGACAGCCAGCCAGGGAGGGGTTAACAACACTGGAGAAACTCTTCTAACTCTGGGAAATAAAGTCCAAAAGGAGACAGGATTCAACTGATCCCAACACACTGAAGACAAGGCAGGTGGGACTCAGAAATACTGAGATTCACACAACTACCTGTGAGGAAGAAACGACAGAAACACAGCTTTATGATGTGACAAAGCAACAGAACAGTAAAAAACACCGAATGACTCACTAGGAGAGGTGGGACGTTCGCGAACGAATCGAGTCTTTTGAACGGCTCTTTGAAATGAACGATAGGATTCGGTTCACAGTAGGGAGCCGTTCCTTTCTAATGAACAGTGGTGGGAAAAAGTACTCAATTTCTTTACTTGAGTAAAAATATCAATACTGCAATCAAGTAGAAGTTTGTCATGTTAATGTACTTGAGTAAAAGTAAAAAAGTATTGGTATCAAAATGTACTTAAAGTACCAATATTAGAACGTACTCATTATGCAGAATGTCCTGTTGCACAGGTTTTCCAATGAGTAAAATGTAGAAAAATAATGTGAAAATAGCCAATCTACGCATTGTGAGCTTGTAGATCGGCTATTGTCAAATAGCACAAACGTATTATGGCCAACATGTATAGGCCTATAGGGTTGAAGTGATTTGCAATCATAATCAAAATCTACAAAGTAACCAGTAACTAAAATGAGGCAGTCTTTTTGAACAGCTCTTTGAAAGGAACGGATCCCTGAGATCCGGCTCACTTCAAAGAGACATAAATCCCATCTCTAGCAGGAAGGAACTTAGGTGAAAACAACACCTACACTAAGCAACACACTGGGGACATCTAGTGGACATGTAGGGAATCACACCCGAGTAGAGTAGTGGTTTTAAACCATTATTTTTACATTTTAACCCTATGTTCTAAACCAGTGGTTCTGGTTCTCAACCTGTGGGTCGGGACCCAAATTATTTTGCTTGATACCATACTGAACTATTTATAATCAAGTCAGTACTGGAGATGTGGCGTAACGGCATGGATTTCTACACAGAGAGGGCAATTCTTTCAACATAAGATGCTGCATTCAAGTTCAGGAGAGTTTGGACAAGCCGATTCTATTGAATGCTGCCTTCAGGTATGGCATGGAAAGAGGGGGCATTTGCATTTCTTTCACCATAGTGAAAACTGCATTCATGGTCTGGAGAGGACACTTTTTACAGACGGGTAAAAGCGCAGAGGGGGCTCAAGCCCCCTTTGATGTCTACTGTATGTTTGATAAAAGGGCAGGGGCTCAAGCCCCCTCTGATGTCTACTGTATGTAGACATCATGTCATGACTGATGATTTCTTGTTGTGGTTGCAGGTCATGTGACATGTGACACGGCCAGGGACAGGGTGAGTGACAGAAGGAGTGGACCAATGGGAGACGGCGGGGAGGGCAACGCCCTCCTCAAGGCGGTGTTCCAGGGGAAGCTGCGTCTGACGCGGCTGCTCCTGGAGGGCGGGGCTTACATCAACGAGGGCAACGAGCGCGGCGAGACGCCCGTGTCGGTCGCCTGCATCGCGGCGGGCTACGACTCGCCGCTGGCCCGCCAGAGGATGGTTCGATACCTGCTGGAGAAGGGAGCCGACCCCAACATCCCCGACAAGCAAGGACGCACGGCGCTGATGCACGCCTGCGCCGAGCGGGCCGGGAAGGAGGTGGTGTCTCTGCTGCTGGAGAACGGAGCAGACCCCAGCCTGAAGGATTACTCCGGCTCCTCTGCTCTGGTTCACGCCATCAACCGGGGAGACCGCGACACGCTGCAGGTCTGTGCTGGAACACATGTAGAGATTACCAGTAAGACTCCCTAATCGGGAGATAAGCGATCGTCTGGTCACAGTATACACAAAGAGGCCTGTAAGTGGCATTGGTTCCACCCACAAGTTTGTATGACAAACGGTTGATGAGTAAAGCCAAATAAAGTTTCGGCCAATCAGAGGAGGGGGCGGGGCAAAGTTAAACCAATTAAGGTGAATGAAGGACTCTTAATGAAGTTAATTGACAACACCCACAAATGTGTACAACAAACGTTTGATGAGTAAAGCCAAATAAAGTTTGGGCCAATCAGAGGAGGGGGCAGGGCTAAGTTAAACCAATGAAGGTGAAGGACTCTTGGAGCAGCAGGAGTCGGTGGTCCCTGGGAATTCCCCGTGAGCAGCCCAGTTGGGGTGTTGATTTGGTCATTTTTGCACTATATTTGGCAGCGGTGGCAGGGGGTCCCTGGGGGTCCCTGGGGGTCCGTGGAGGTCCGGGGTTCCTGAAGGTTGTGGTTTGGCAGGCAAGGAGTGTGTGTGGAAAATTTCACATGGATAGGGGCAACAATGGCGGAGATATGAGTAGGGCAAAAGTGTGACGTGACGTGACAGACAGACTGACTGACTGACGGACTGACGGACTGACAGACAGCCGGTGGAGGTTTTGATAGTAAATGCGACCTGACGGTCGCAATAAAACATTGTCAATCCTTTATCCTTGTGGAACATTGTTATTATAATTAGTATTATATTAGTATAATATAATTGCGACCGTAGGTCGCACTTACTACAGAAAGCTGCTCGAGGTGTCCGTCCGTCCGTCCGTCCGTCCGTCCGTCACACACGTCACACGTCACACTTTTGCCCTGCTCATATCTCCGCAACCGTTGCCCCGATCCATGCCAGATTTTGCACACACACTCCTTACCTGCCAAACTACAACCTCCAAGGACCCCCGGAGCTCCAGGGACCCCCAGCTCCCTCGGGGACCCCCAAGTGTAAAAAATGAGCACATGTGCAAAAATTACCAAATGACCACCCCAACGGGGCTGCTCACGGGGCATTCCCGGGGACCACCCACTCCTGGTGCTCCAGAACGGATGCAAAAGTGGTGGCGCCCCCAGTGGAGGACCCCCTGCCACTGCAGCTCACATAAAATGCCGTAACTCGGGCTAGGAGCGACCGGGAGAGCCGGGGCCGGTACCTATTCGTCCGCCTTGGCGGCGCGGAGACCCCACCCCTCATTTCTCACATGGCCCTCTAGCGCCACCATGAGGCCGATTCAGATTTTGCCCTAAAATCACGAAAATCACTACACAGTATGTCTACACTCATGTCATCAACATGGATCAGGAAGATTTTGGAAAAACACATTTTTGCTCTATTTGTGGAGATAAGTGACCTACGGTCGCTTATCTCCCGATTAGGGAGTCTTACTGGTACTAATAATATAACACTATGTTAGTATTAGTATTATATTACTATAATATAATAATAATAATAATATAACATTATGTTATTATAATTACCCCTAGTATAATATTAGTATAATATAATAATAATATAACATTATGTTAGTATTAGTATTATATTAGTATAATATATATAATAATATAACATTATGTTTCTCCATCCCAGGTGCTGCTGGACGCCTGCAAGGCCCGGGGCAAGGAGGTGATCATCATCACCACGGACACCTCGCCCTCGGGGACCAAGAAGACCAAGCAGTACCTGAACGCCCCGCCCTCGCCGGGCCTGGTGGACACCAAGACGTCCCCGTCCGAGGTCTGCATGTCCCCGTCTGAGGTGCTGATCGGCACAACGTCCGGCTCGCCAACGGAAGGCAGCGCCAAGGGAGAGGCGGGGGAGGCGGGGAGGGAGGGGGGCGTCTTCAGCTTCGCCCTGACCTCGGCTCTGCCGCTGCCCGCCCCCACCCCCCGCCCTGCGGGGGGCGAGAAGAGACCGCCGCCTCGGAAGCTGCTCAAGAGGCTGAACTCGGAGCCCTGGGGCCTGGTGGCGCCCTCTCTGCTGAGCGGGGGTCCCCACGGCGGTCTGGAGGAGGAGGGGACCCCCGGCCTGAGCAGGGTGGTCAAGGAGATGAACGGCCTGTCCGTGGCGGACCCCCCAGCGGCGGCGGCCAGGCCCCTGCTGTCGCGGCGCCACAGCATCGAGACCCACGACCCCTGCTCTCCTAAACTCATGGACCGCTCCTGCTCCGAGGACCAAGCTCAGCTCTACAACTCCTTCTGGGCCGACAGGAGTCTGAACCGCAGGAACACGGCTCCAGAGGACCAGGTAGTGATAAATATAAGTCTGTACCGGAGGAACACGGTCCCAGAGGACCAGGTAGTGATAAATATAAGTCTGTACCAGAGGAACACGTCCCAGAGGACCAGGTAGTGATAAATATAAGTCTGTACCAGAGGAACACGTCCCAGAGGACCAGGTAGTGATAAATATAAGTCTGTACCAGAGGAACACGTCCCAGAGGACCAGGTAGTGATAAATATAAGTCTGTACCAGAGGAACACGGCTCTGGAGGACCAGGTAGTGATAAATATAAGTCTGTACCAGAGGAACACGGCTCCAGAGGACCAGGTAGTGATAAATATAAGTCTGTACCAGAGGAACACGGCTCTAGAGGACCAGGTGGTGATAAATATAAGTCTGTACCAGAGGAACACGGCTCTGGAGGACCAGGTAGTGATAAATATAAGTCTGTACCAGAGGAACACGGCTCCAGAGGACCAGGTAGTGATAAATATAAGTCTGTACCGGAGGAACACGTCTCCAGAGGACCAGGTAGTGATAAATATAAGTCTGTACCGCAGGAACACGTCCCAGAGGACCAGGTGATAAATATAAGTCTGTACCAGAGGAACACGTCCCAGAGGACCAGGTAGTGATAAATATAAGTCTGTACCAGAGGAACACGTCCCAGAGGACCAGGTAGTGATAAATATAAGTCTGTACCAGAGGAACACGGCTCCAGAGGACCAGGTAGTGATAAATATAAGTCTGTACCAGAGGAACACGGCTCTAGAGGACCAGGTGGTGATAAATATAAGTCTGTACCAGAGGAACACGGCTCTGGAGGACCAGGTAGTGATAAATATAAGTCTGTACCAGAGGAACACGGCTCCAGAGGACCAGGTAGTGATAAATATAAGTCTGTACCGGAGGAACACGTCTCCAGAGGACCAGGTAGTGATAAATATAAGTCTGTACCGCAGGAACACGTCCCAGAGGACCAGGTGATAAATATAAGTCTGTACCAGAGGAACACGTCCCAGAGGACCAGGTAGTGATAAATATAAGTCTGTACCAGAGGAACACGTCCCAGAGGACCAGGTAGTGATAAATATAAGTCTGTACCAGAGGAACACGGCTCCAGAGGACCAGGTGATAAATATAAGTCTGTACCAGAGGAACACGTCCCAGAGGACCAGGTAGTGATAAATATAAGTCTGTACCAGAGGAACACGGCTCTAGAGGACCAGGTAGTGATAAATATAAGTCTGTACCAGAGGAACACGGCTCCAGAGGACCAGGTAGTGATAAATATAAGTCTGTACCAGAGGAACACGGCTCCAGAGGACCAGGTAGTGATAAATATAAGTCTGTACCAGAGGAACACGGCTCCAGAGGACCAGGTAGTGATAAATATAAGTCTGTACCAGAGGAACACGTCCCAGAGGACCAGGTAGTGATAAATATAAGTCTGTACCAGAGGAACACGGCTCCAGAGGACCAGGTAGTGATAAATATAAGTCTGTACCAGAGGAACACGGCTCCAGAGGACCAGGTAGTGATAAATATAAGTCTGTACCAGAGGAACACGGCTCCGGAGGACCAGGTAGTGATAAATATAAGTCTGTACCAGAGGAACACGGCTCTAGAGGACCAGGTAGTGATAAATATAAGTCTGTACCAGAGGAACACGGCTCTAGAGGACCAGGTAGGGATAAATATAAGTCTGAACCAGAGGAACACGGCTCCGGAGGACCAGGTAGGGATAAATATAAGTCTGAACCAGAGGAACACGGCTCCGGAGGACCAGGTAGTGATAAATATAAGTCTGTACCAGAGGAACACGGCTCTAGAGGACCAGGTAGTGATAAATATAAGTCTGAACCAGAGGAACACGGCTCCAGAGGACCAGGTAGTGATAAATATAAGTCTGTACCAGAGGAACACGGCTCCAGAGGACCAGGTAGTGATAATTTAGACCACCCAAAAGGAACCCAGAGAGTTCAGTTTTTGTCAAGTAACTTGAAAAATAACCACAAAAACCAACGTGAAAAAGAATCGTGATGAAATCGTGTATCGTGATACAGCTTGGGAAAATATTGTGATATTGTATTTTTCCTTATCGCCCCCCCCCCCACCCCCCCCCCCCCCCCCCCCCCCCCTAGGCCCAGGAGGGCCCCGCCCCCGGCCGGCCCCAACTGGCCCATCCTAAACTCACCCGCATGGACCACTACGAGTCTGACGCCCACCTGTGCCCGTCCCACTCCATCCCCGGCTCCCCGGACTCGGGGCGCTGCGTGTCGGTGGAGAGGCGGAGGTTCAACACCTCTCCTCTGTCCTTGCTGCTGGGCTCCTCCTCCTCGTCCAGGGGGTCCCCCAGGGGGTCCCTGGAGGACGTCCCCAGCTCCGTGTCTCCCGTCACCGTGCGGCGACGGACCCCCGGCATCCTGGAGAGACGGGGGTCCGGGACCCTCCTGTTGGACCACATCTCCCACAGCCGGCCGGGGTTCCTGCCCCCCCTCAACCTCAACCCCCACCGCCCCCTCATCCCCGTCATCAGGGCCAACGGGGTCAAGACCGCCACCTCCCCGGTCCACTCCTCCTCCTCCTCTGGTGGGCAGAGGGTCCTGGTGCCCGTGGCGCCCGCCTCGCCCAACAAGCGGCTTTGCCCCGACTTCAAGACCAAGAAGAAGCTGCTGAGGAGGCACTCCATGCAGACGGAGCAGATGAAGCAGCTTTCCTCCTTCCAGGAGCTCCTGGCCCACAAGGTCTGTGAGGCCAGCGGAGATTGATGCTCCTAGGGCAGGGGTCTTCAACAGGGGGTCCCTAGGCCTAGGGCAGGGGGTTTCAACAGGGGGTCCCTAGGCCTAGGGCAGGGGGTTTCAACAGGGGGTCCCTAGGCCTAGGGCAGGGGGCTTCAACAGGGGGTCCCTAGGCCTAGGGCAGGGGGTTTCAACAGGGGGTCCCTAGGCCTAGGACAGGGGGCTTCAACAGGGGGTCCCTAGGCCTAGGGCAGGGGGCTTCAACAGGGGGTCCCTAGGCCTAGGGCAGGGGGTTTCAACAGGGGGTCCCTAGGCCTAGGGCAGGGGGCTTCAACAGGGGGTCCCTAGGCCTAGGGCAGGGGGCTTCAACAGGGGGTCCCTAGGCCTAGGGCAGGGGGCTTCAACAGGGGGTCCCTAGGCCTAGGGCAGGGGGCTTCAACAGGGGGTCCCTAGGCCTAGGGCAGGGGGTTTCAACAGGGGGTCCCTAGGCCTAGGGCAGGGGGCTTCAACAGGGGGTCCCTAGGCCTAGGGCAGGGGGCTTCAACAGGGGGTCCCTAGGCCTAGGACAGGGGGCTTCAACAGGGGGTCCCTAGGCCTAGGGCAGGGGGCTTCAACAGGGGGTCCCTAGGCCTAGGACAGGGGTCTTCAACAGGGGGTCCTCAGATGTACTACTACAGTGTGCCCTAGGCCTAGGGGGTCCTCAGAGTTACTACAGGGGGTCCTCCAAATCTTTGTGTGATAGAAACTTTTTTTCTCCTTTTTTTATATTAACCACTTGCCAAAAATAGCAGATCTACAAGCTCACAACGCCTCGCTATTTTCGGCAAAGAGGTTTGGTGTAGAGGGGGAAAAGAGCAGACTAAGTACAGAGTGAAAGGTCAAATGTATTAAGTTTTGATGGCTCAAGTGGTTAAATATCTGAAAACACACATTGACATGAATCCAAAATACACTGATGATTTTGCTATGAAATTATATGGAAACCATGAACAGGTTGTGGGGGTCCCTGCTTCATGTCTCTCTCAACTAAGGGGTCCCTGGCCTGAAAACGTTGAAGACCCCTGGCGTAGGGTATTTCTGGCTAAAGGGGAAGGTACTCCAGATGTGATCATTGATGTGGAATACCCTAACCCTAACCCTAACCTGCTCCAGTTGGGAAGCCTGGATTGCGTCGCATCCCAAACATACTGTACATACTGTACATACTGTCAGTCTATTAAGATGCAGGTCAGGTCTTGGTTTTTATTTAAACTCAATAAACAGTGGCACAATGTATGTTTTGTTGTTGCTTAGAGATGATATATTATTACGCGTGCTCTTTCCCCTATAGTCCAGGCGTTTCGGGCAGTATTTTGATGGAATCGTGCACTTTATGAAAGAAGCATGGAATTTGGCACACAGTTAGAACATGCCATATGGAACATTTTTGGCTATAGGGGCATCGCAGATTTGTCTTGGGAAACTTGTGGGAGCCAATTAAAGTTGGGCTCTCATAGACTTTACTATAGAGTAAAATAATACAAAAAATACATATGTTTTAAGTAGCATGTAAGGGGTCAAACTAGGTGTTTTGGGGGATTCTGAATCCAATGCAAACATTTGTTTTGCAGGAAAAGCATTCCTTGGGCTAAAAACGGACCCCATAAAACTATGGTTTAGTGATGAGTCATCACTTTTCAAAGTTTAGTGGCGGCCGTTTCTCGGAAAAAAATGTTTTTCGTGCAAAACAAATGCTTGCATTGGATTCAGAATCCCGAATAACACCTAGTTTGACCCCTCACATGCTACTTAAAGCATATTTATTTTTTGTATTTATTTGACTCTAGAGTAAAGTCTATGAGAGCAACTTTGATTGGCTCCCACACGTTTCCCAAGACAAATCTGCGATGCCCCTATAGCCAAAATGTTCTAACTGTGTGCCAAAATTCATGCTTCTTTCATAAAGTGCACAATGTTTGCCTGAAACGCTCTGACTACTACCATGTTCTAGAGATGTACTGATACCATGGGTTACCGGTGGTAACCACTAGTGCATTAACCAAAAAGTCGACTGAATCGACTTCATTACACAAGTCGACTCCCACCAGAGAAAGTCGAAGTTGAAAAAGAAAATCCTTTGTATTTCATTATTTTTGCTCCATGTGTGCGTCTGTACAGCATTCAAACAGTAGGATTGCTTATTGTCAAGAACGGAATGATCCAATATTACAGTGCTACATTACATTTGGTATAACATGGTTCTATTGTGAAAATAGCAGATCGTGTGTGATGTGATGACGTCATCAAACGATAAAGTCGACTTCAACTCAACTTTTTACTGAGTCGAGTCGATTTGCAAAAATCACAAGTGGTTAATGCACTAGTAACCATGTGGTTCTCTGTGAGCGGGTTCCAAAAGGACCCTTACAGGTCTGGAACTAAGAGAACTCACAGCTTTATGGGGGTCCTTGAAATGGAGATGTTTGAGAACCACAGCAGGGGTTCCCAAACTGTTTAGTCTCAGGGCACCAAACCCCATGAATATTTGTTTCGTACCGGTAATTATATTTGCCAGTGATGTTTACCAAACTTCCATGTGAAATATCACACGTTGTTTTCCCAGTTCTCACCCAGCTATCAAAACAATTACCAGACTCATTATTAGATGTTTACAGCTGCACAGTTTGCACGTTTATTTAATTGATTATCAATCAGCATCCATTTCACTTCATACACTACAGGGGTCTTCAACAGGCGGTCCGGGACCCCTAGGGGGTCCTCAGAGTTACTGCAGGTGGTCCTCCAAATCTTTGTGTGATAGAAACTTGTTTTTGTCCCGTTTTTATATTGACCACTTGAACCCTAGCGTCCATATTCTGAGAACATTAGCCAAAAATAGCCGATCTACAAGCTCACAACGCTTGTGAGCTTGGAGATCGGCTATTTTCGGTAGAGTGAAAGGTCAAGTTTTCTCAAGTATTGACGTTTCAAGTGGTTAAATATCTGATAACCCAAATTGACATGAATCCAAAATACACTGATGATTGTGCTGTCAAACAATGAAACTATTATGGAATCTGGGGGTCCCTGCTTCATCTCTCTCTCTCGACTAAGGGGTCCTTGGCCTAAAAACGTTGAAGAACATGTCAGTTCATAAACACTATGAGAACGTTCATCTTCCTATGGAGACATGAAGAACTTCATGAAAATGAAGTCAATGTTTAAATTCTGATCTCCTCTTTAAATGTATAGTTTACTGATTTGCTTTATTATAGTATTCACTTTATTTATTTATTTACAGCTTATTTAATTTCAGAATGTGTAAATGATGTCGCTGTATAATAATATGTAAATGTACCATAATGCTCTAATGTAAATTTATTTGTATTCAAACATGCTTAATTTGTTATTATATTGTTAAATATATCTATTTGGTAGTTTTAAGAATCTACTACAGGGGGTGGGGGTTAAAGGGGTCTCCAGCAAAATGAGGAACAGTTTAAAGGAGTAGTTTACCCCCAAAATGACTTTTATTTGGTCCCCATCCGGAATCAATGGGGGTAAATGAGTTTTTTCCTGCGGCTACTACTTGACATGAAATGTTTGAGATCCATGCACTGCTATTGTTGTCAGGATTTGAATTAAGTTGCCAGAGGACCTATTACACACATACTTCCAAAGAAACCCCATTAAAGCTGCATTAGAACTTCTATCTTCTTACCCTGGGACTCAAACCCTGGTGGTCTCCTCTCCTGCACACTGACTGATGCACTAGGCCAGAGGGAGACACCAGAGATAGATACCTTTATTATCCCAATGGGGAAAATCAGTTGCCCAGAGGCAGCACAGCAGTATAAGGTTATTTACAAAGTTACAGAGAAGTATGAAAAAAGATAAAAAGATGGATAGATAGATACCATAGATCAGGGGTCTTCAACAGGGGGTCTGGGACCCCTAGGCTAGGGGGTCCTCAGAGTTACTATAGGGGGCCCTCCAAATCTTCCAATCCTTTTTACATTAACAACTTGAACCCTAGTGTCCATATTCTGAGAACTGTAGCCAAAAATAGCAGATCTACAACAGATCTAGAGATCTACGCCTCGCGCTGCGAGGCGTTGTGAGCTTGTAGATCGGCTATTTTCGGCAAAGAGCTTTGGTGTAGAGGGGCAAAAGAGCGGACTAAGTACAGAGTGAAAGGTCAAGTTTATTAAGTATTGACGGTTCAAGTGGTTAAATATCTGAAAACACAAACAATGCTGTCAAACAATGAAACTATATGGAATCTATGAACAGGTTGTGGGGGTCCCTGCTTCGTGTCTCTGTCAACTAAGGGGTCCTTGGCCTGAAAACGTTGAAGACCCCTGCACTAGATAGATTGATACCATAGATAATATCTATCTATTGGAGATACAGTATGCTGTATTGGTTTATTCAGGCCAGTACCACTTGTCAACAGTAGGTGTCGCCATACACCAGGGAGACCACCTCCAAACGCTGTAGATGTGCTAGTCAGTCATACTGTAATAATATTATAATATTATTATATTATTCTACCATACAGGGTTGACTCAAATAAAGATCTGCTTTAGCAGCTTCCACAGCCAGCAGTGAAGTACTGTTCAGTCAGTTCACTGCATGGAGGACAGTTTCACTGATATGAGGTTCACTGCTATATGGAGGACAGTTTCACTGATATGAGGTTCACTGCATGGAGGACAGTTTCACTGATATGAGGTTCACTGCATGGAGGACAGTTTCACTGATATGAGGTTCACTGCATGGAGGACAGTTTCACTGATATGAGGTTCACTGCATGGAGGACAGTTTCACTGATATGAGGTTCACTGCTATATGGAGGACAGTTTCACTGATATGAGGTTCATTGCTATATGAAGGACAGTTTCACTGATATGAGGTTCACTGCTATATGAAGGACAGTTTCACTGATATGAGGTTCACTGCATGGAGGACAGTTTCACTGATATGAGGTTCACTGCATGGAGGACAGTTTCACTGATATGAGGTTCACTGCTATATGAAGGACAGTTTCACTGATATGAGGTTCACTGCTATATGAAGGACAGTTTCACTGATATGAGGTTCACTGCATGGAGGACAGTTTCACTGATATGAGGTTCACTGCATGGAGGACAGTTTCACTGATATGAGGTTCACTGCATGGAGGACAGTTTCACTGATATGAGGTTCACTGCATGGAGGACAGTTTCACTGATATGAGGTTCACTGCATGGAGGACAGTTTCACTGATATGAGGTTCACTGCATGGAGGACAGTTTCACTGATATGAGGTTCACTGCTATATGAAGGACAGTTTCACTGATATGAGGTTCACTGCATGGAGGACAGTTTCACTGATATGAGGTTCACTGCTATATGGAGGACAGTTTCACTGATATGAGGTTCACTGCTATATGAAGGACAGTTTCACTGATATGAGGTTCACTGCTATATGAAGGACAGTTTCACTGATATGAGGTTCACTGCTATATGAAGGACAGTTTCACTGATATGAGGTTCACTGCATGGAGGACAGTTTCACTGATATGAGGTTCACTGCATGGAGGACAGTTTCACTGATATGAGGTTCACTGCTATATGAAGGACAGTTTCACTGATATGAGGTTCACTGCTATATGAAGGACAGTTTCACTGATATGAGGTTCACTGCATGGAGGACAGTTTCACTGATATGAGGTTCACTGCATGGAGGACAGTTTCACTGATATGAGGTTCACTGCTATATGAAGGACAGTTTCACTGATATGAGGTTCACTGCTATATGAAGGACAGTTTCACTGATATGAGGTTCACTGCTATATGAAGGACAGTTTCACTGATATGAGGTTCACTGCATGGAGGACAGTTTCACTGATATGAGGTTCACTGCATGGAGGACAGTTTCACTGATATGAGGTTCACTGCATGGAGGACAGTTTCACTGATATGAGGTTCACTGCTATATGAAGGACAGTTTCACTGATATGAGGTTCACTGCTATATGAAGGACAGTTTCACTGATATGAGGTTCACTGCATGAAGGACAGTTTCACTGATATGAGGTTCATTGCTATATGAAGGACAGTTTCACTGATATGAGGTTCACTGCTATATGAAGGACAGTTTCACTGATATGAGGTTCACTGCATGGAGGACAGTTTCACTGATATGAGGTTCACTGCATGGAGGACAGTTTCACTGATATGAGGTTCACTGCTATATGGAGGACAGTTTCACTGATATGAGGTTCACTGCTATATGAAGGACAGTTTCACTGATATGAGGTTCACTGCTATATGAAGGACAGTTTCACTGATATGAGGTTCACTGCATGGAGGACAGTTTCACTGATATGAGGTTCACTGCATGGAGGACAGTTTCACTGATATGAGGTTCACTGCTATATGAAGGACAGTTTCACTGATATGAGGTTCACTGCTATATGAAGGACAGTTTCACTGATATGAGGTTCACTGCATGGAGGACAGTTTCACTGATATGAGGTTCACTGCATGGAGGACAGTTTCACTGATATGAGGTTCACTGCATGGAGGACAGTTTCACTGATATGAGGTTCACTGCTATATGAAGGACAGTTTCACTGATATGAGGTTCACTGCTATATGAAGGACAGTTTCACTGATATGAGGTTCACTGCATGGAGGACAGTTTCACTGATATGAGGTTCACTGCATGGAGGACAGTTTCACTGATATGAGGTTCACTGCATGGAGGACAGTTTCACTGATATGAGGTTCACTGCTATATGGAGGACAGTTTCACTGATATGAGGTTCACTGCTATATGGAGGACAGTTTCACTGATATGAGGTTCACTGCTATATGGAGGACAGTTTCACTGATATGAGGTTCACTGCTATATGGAGGACAGTTTCACTGATATGAGGTTCACTGCTATATGGAGGACAGTTTCACTGATATGAGGTTCACTGCTATATGGAGGACAGTTTCACTGATATGAGGTTCACTGCTATATGGAGGACAGTTTCACTGATATGAGGTTCACTGCTATATGAAGGACAGTTTCACTGATATGAGGTTCACTGCATGGAGGACAGTTTCACTGATATGAGGTTCACTGCATGGAGGACAGTTTCACTGATATGAGGTTCACTGCATGGAGGACAGTTTCACTGATATGAGGTTCACTGCTATATGAAGGACAGTTTCACTGATATGAGGTTCACTGCTATATGAAGGACAGTTTCACTGATATGAGGTTCACTGCATGGAGGACAGTTTCACTGATATGAGGTTCACTGCATGGAGGACAGTTTCACTGATATGAGGTTCACTGCATGGAGGACAGTTTCACTGATATGAGGTTCACTGCTATATGAAGGACAGTTTCACTGATATGAGGTTCACTGCATGGAGGACAGTTTCACTGATATGAGGTTCACTGCTATATGGAGGACAGTTTCACTGATATGAGGTTCACTGCTATATGAAGGACAGTTTCACTGATATGAGGTTCACTGCATGGAGGACAGTTTCACTGATATGAGGTTCACTGCATGGAGGACAGTTTCACTGATATGAGGTTCACTGCATGGAGGACAGTTTCACTGATATGAGGTTCACTGCTATATGAAGGACAGTTTCACTGATATGAGGTTCACTGCTATATGAAGGACAGTTTCACTGATATGAGGTTCACTGCATGGAGGACAGTTTCACTGATATGAGGTTCACTGCATGGAGGACAGTTTCACTGATATGAGGTTCACTGCATGGAGGACAGTTTCACTGATATGAGGTTCACTGCTATATGAAGGACAGTTTCACTGATATGAGGTTCACTGCTATATGAAGGACAGTTTCACTGATATGAGGTTCACTGCATGGAGGACAGTTTCACTGATATGAGGTTCACTGCATGGAGGACAGTTTCACTGATATGAGGTTCACTGCATGGAGGACAGTTTCACTGATATGAGGTTCACTGCTATATGAAGGACAGTTTCACTGATATGAGGTTCACTGCATGGAGGACAGTTTCACTGATATGAGGTTCACTGCATGGAGGACAGTTTCACTGATATGAGGTTCACTGCATGGAGGACAGTTTCACTGATATGAGGTTCACTGCATGGAGGACAGTTTCACTGATATGAGGTTCACTGCATGGAGGACAGTTTCACTGATATGAGGTTCACTGCATGGAGGACAGTTTCACTGATATGAGGTTCATTGCTATATGAAGGACAGTTTCACTGATATGAGGTTCACTGCATGGAGGACAGTTTCACTGATATGAGGTTTACTGCTATATGAAGGACAGTTTCACTGATATGAGGTTCACTGCATGGAGGACAGTTTCACTGATATGAGGTTCACTGCATGAAGGACAGTTTCACTGATATGAGGTTCATTGCTATATGAAGGACAGTTTCACTGATATGAGGTTCATTGCTATATGAAGGACAGTTTCACTGATATGAGGTTCACTGCATGGAGGACAGTTTCACTGATATGAGGTTCACTGCTATATGAAGGACAGTATCACTGATATGAGGTTCACTGCATGGAGGACAGTTTCACTGATATGAGGTTCACTGCATGGAGGACAGTTTCACTGATATGAGGTTCACTGCATGGAGGACAGTTTCACTGATATGAGGTTCACTGCATGGAGGACAGTTTCACTGATATGAGGTTCACTGCATGGAGGACAGTTTCACTGATATGAGGTTCACTGCTATATGAAGGACAGTTTCACTGATATGAGGTTCACTGCTATATGAAGGACAGTTTCACTGATATGAGGTTCACTGCATGGAGGACAGTTTCACTGATATGAGGTTCACTGCATGGAGGACAGTTTCACTGATATGAGGTTCACGCATGGAGGACAGTTTCACTGATATGAGGTTCACTGCTATATGAAGGACAGTTTCACTGATATGAGGTTCACTGCATGGAGGACAGTTTCACTGATATGAGGTTCACTGCATGGAGGACAGTTTCACTGATATGAGGTTCACGCATGGAGGACAGTTTCACTGATATGAGGTTCACTGCATGGAGGACAGTTTCACTGATATGAGGTTCACTGCTATATGAAGGACAGTTTCACTGATATGAGGTTCACTGCATGGAGGACAGTTTCACTGATATGAGGTTCACTGCATGGAGGACAGTTTCACTGATATGAGGTTCACTGCATGGAGGACAGTTTCACTGATATGAGGTTCACGCATGGAGGACAGTTTCACTGATATGAGGTTCACTGCTATATGAAGGACAGTTTCACTGATATGAGGTTCACTGCATGGAGGACAGTTTCACTGATATGAGGGGATCTACGATGTGCTTCTGACTGCTAGATCTTAGACCGTCAAGTCGCAGTTACTATCAAAACCTCGACCAGCTGTCCGTCAGTCACACGTCACACTTTTGCCCTGCTCATATCTCCGCAACCGTTGCCCCGATCCATGCCAAATTTTGCACACACACTCCTTGCCTGCCAAACCACAACTTCCACCCAATTCTCACATGACCCTCTTCTAGCGCCACCATGAGGCCGATTCTTGCAAAACACATCTTTGGACACTGCTCCACAAATGTTGACCTAAAATCACACAAATCGGTACACACTTGGTCTACACTCATGTCTTCAACATGGATCTGTCCCATATAGCGCCACCATCAGGCCGATTTTTTTCAAACACATTTTTGGACACTGCTCCTACACATTTTGCTCTCAAATCACGCTGCGACCTGACGGCCACTTATCTCCCGATTAGGGAGTCTTACTGGTTTATATTTGGTGTGTGTGTGTGTGTGTGTGTGTGTGTGTGTGTGTGTGTGTGTGTTAGGGCATTAACGAAAAAGTCGACAAGTCGACTCAGTCGACTTTATTACACAAGTCCACTCCCACCAGAGAAAGTCAAAAGTCGAAAATACTTACAACGGCGTTGTGAGCATGTAGATCTCAATTTCTGCCTCTATATATTTGACAATTTGCATAATTTAAAAAATTTCATTTTAGAGGTATTAAAAAGTCCTTAAAGCTATACTGTGTAAGATGCTCAACTAGTGGTCAGTAGCCCTATAGCAAACCGCGGTCGCGTTCGCGTCTTTCGCCCGTTTTTCGTACCTTCACACCCCCGCGTCTGCCTCCACAACGCCGAGAGCTATCTTTAGAGGGGTCCCTGGTTCCTGTGCGTTCAGGCATTCCGGAGAAACGGACTACTTCACCCTGCCTGGTAGGCGAGATTACTTTTTGAGTAAAGAGACACACGGGCGACTACAAATATGGCGACCCCACTTCAAGATGCGCTGTGATTGGCCGGTAGTGTACCATGTGTGCATGATCGGCGATGTGATTGGGCAACGTATACACAACGTATACAGATGATGCAGATTACGTCATTTTGGCGCGAAATCCGGTCCACGGCCAGGATCATAGAAAACATATAAAGAGAAGGCTTCAGAAGCTGAAAATAACGGAGTGGGTGTTCTAAAACTTTAGCGATTTAACAGTTAGGACAATTTTAAGATTTGTTTTATAAAAAAAGTTACATGGTACAACTTTAAATTGTCACTTTATAAATGTGCAAAATATACCCTCTATACACTTTGGTTTGTTTACAGTTGAGTGAGAAAACAATGTTTCACATTAAGTTAAATCATCTGGGGACCCCCCAAAATAATTGGGGGGGTCGTGTGTGATGTGATGACGTCATCAAACGATAAAGTCAACTTCAACTTAACTTTTTACTGAGTCGAGTCGACTTGCAAAACTCACAAGTCGTTAATGCCCTAGTTTGTGTGTGTGTGTGTGTGCGTGCGTGTGCGTGCGTGTGTGTGTGTGTGTGTGTGTGTGTGTGTGTGTGTGTGTGTGTGTGTGTGTGTGTGTGTGTGTGTGTGTGTGTGTGTGTGTGTGTGTGTGAGATTCTAGTCATTTTAATGGCTTTCCATTCGGACCGCAGTAAATCAAACCCTGGGATTACTTTATTTAGATTACTTGAAGTTTATGATAAATTCAAACAAAGTATTTTTCTATGCTTGCTAGAAGATGAAGAACAACTGAATCATGTAAAATATTTATCATTAATCATGTAATATATTTTTCTTGTTTCTCTTGGATTGTGGAACAGATATTATTATACATTATACATGGAATAGATGATATTATGATGATATATGATATTATTATATGATATTACAGTGGTTTCCTTTTAAGACATGGTTCATAACCCAGGGGTCTTCAACAGGGGGTCCTCAGAGTTACTACAGGGGGTCCTCAGAGTTACTACAGGGGGTCCTCAAAGTTACTACAGGGGGTCCTCAAAGTTACTACAGGGGGTCCTCAGAGTTACTACAGGGGGTCCTCAAAGTTACTACAGGGGGTCCTCAGAGTTACTACAGGGGGTCCTCAAAGTTACTACAGGGGGTCCTCAAAGTTACTACAGGGGGTCCTCAGAGTTACTACAGGGGGTCCTCAAAGTTACTACAGGGGGTCCTCAGAGTTACTACAGGGGGTCCTCAGAGTTACTACAGGGGGTCCTCAGAGTTACTACAGGGGGTCCTCCAAATCTTTTTGTGATAGAAGCATTTTCTTTATTGACCACTTGAACCCTAGTGCCCATATTCTGATATTCTTACCAAAACAGGAGATCTACAAGCTCACATTGTAGATCAGCAATTTTTGACAAAGAGGCTTGGTGTAGAGGGGTAAAAAGAGCAGACCAAGTACAGAGTGAAAGGTCAAGTTTATTAAGTATTGACGGTTCAAGTGGTTAAATATCTGAAAACACAAATTGACATGAATCCAAAATACACTGATAATTGTGCTGTCAAACAACGAAACTATATGGAATCTATGAACAGGTTGTGGGGGTCCCTGCTTCATCTCTCTCTCAACTAAGGGGTCCCTGCTTCATCTCTCTCTCAACTAAGGGGTCCCTGCTTCATCTCTCTCTCTCAACTAAGGGGTCCCTGCTTCATCTCTCTCAGCTAAGGGGTCCCTGCTTCATCTCTCTCTCAACTAAGGGGTCCCTGCTTCATCTTTCAACTAAGGGGTCCCTGCTTCATCTCTCTCTCAACTAAGGGGTCCCTGCTTCATCTCTCTCTCAACTAAGGGGTCCCTGCTTCATCTCTCTCTCAACTAAGGGGTCCCTGCTTCATCTCTCTCTCAGCTAAGGGGTCCCTGCTTCATCTCTCTCTCAACTAAGGGGTCCCTGCTTCATCTCTCTCTCAACTAAGGGGTCCCTGCTTCATCTCTCTCTCAACTAAGGGGTCCCTGCTTCATCTCTCTCTCAACTAAGGGGTCCTCGGCCTGAAAACGTTGAAGACCCCTGGTATAACCAGTTCCTGTAAAGAAATAAAACATCTTTGTCAGATGATGAGTGTGGAGGTGATGTTTGACCATTCATTTAGTTTATTCTAGTTTTCTGACCAACAATAAAAACACATTGAAAGTGCATCTACTGAGAAGCTAAAAAGGTTTGAGAACCCCTGGTATAGAGCATTAACAAATTCATCCACCAGGGGCAATGACAACTCATTCTTATGACTTTCTATCTCGCCAAGCTTTATAAACTATATATTGTTTAAAGAGAAAACAATGAAAACATTTAAATAAGCGAATATTCGACTTCGGTGAACAGCGTTGAATAGTGACTTTGATATTCGAATATTTGGTGAATGTTCTAATTCCTACCAACCCTCCCTGCTGTCATCTTCATGGTCAACAGGCTCCACTGGCTCAGACCAGCATCTCTGGAGGAAAACAAATGCCTTGGTTTAAGTTATAATTAATATGCATACATAAAAAAAACACAAGAGGGAAATCATAAATGATATGTTTTTGTTACGTTGCTGATTCTTCATAATTTTTGTATTTTATTTTTTTGCTGTAAACAGTACTTCTCTGTTCATACTTTCCTGTAAACTGAACTGCTGTGCTGCCTCTGGGCAGGGCAGGGGGGTTCATAAGGGGGTTCCACACTAGGCGCGGTCACCGCCTCCTAGCAATTCATTTTCAATGAGAGGCGGGCGGCTTTTTCAGCCGCGCAGCGAAGTTTTGGGGCGGCGAGGCGAGCGGGCGCGGCCCCGTGAAATCCCAGTGAGCGTGCTCGTTTGTGCATGCGTAGGCGGGCGGTGAGAGATGGATTGTGTTCATCTTGGTGAAATACCGCGCAGCGTTTACTCGCTGAGCGAGTGTGTTTGTGTCTCACCACCGCTGGTCCTAGCGGCAGCCCCGACGGAAACCGCCTGTAGTGTGGAGGACACCTTAGGATAATAAAGGTATCCATCTTGTTTGGTTTTATTATGTCTCTATGAAAACATATGGCAGCTTTTATTAAGGAGATTATTATTGGTGTATTTATTCAATTTGTGTTTACCTTGTTGTGATGTCACAGTGTGGCAGGCAGACAGACGGCTGAGGATTCTGGGGCTTGTAGTTGCCTTCAACTTTTAATATTTCTAGTGGAGTCAATGGGACAGAGAATATACAAAAGGCCATAACCTTTTTTCGCGATGTTTCCGGCAGAGCAGGCCTCTCATTCTGTGGACCTTAATGACCAAACTAATAGATAAAACAGAAATAAAAAGTGTGGCTGAACATCACAGGTGAAAAGAATAGTACACACACATCCGTGGCCCAGGTGCTAGACAAGCAGAATCATGAAGGACAAGTAGAGTCTGCACACTGGTTACGCTCCATAAAGTGTATTACTCGTCAACGTTTCGATCAATGGATCTTCATCAGGACAAAAGTCACTTTTGTCCTGATGAAGATCCATTGATCGAACGGACTGAACTCATGCTTCCTTCAATGCATGAGTAGTCCAAGTTGTTTCTTTTCACCTGACAGGGGGGATTTCCCCGGTTTGGACGTAGCGCGTGGAAGGAACACGTTATTCCAACCAGTTCCTTTCCCCTCCATCAGGCGCCCCGGCTGGCCAGGGGAAGGCATTATAGAGACCAAGATTACTGCATGGTTTTGTGAGGGTATCAACCCTAGGAGACACGGGGAGAACATGCAAACTCCACACAGAAAGGCCCTTTCTCCGACCCCACCTAGGGTGTGGGCGCTGATGACGCGGAGGGAGGAACACGCCCCCAGTGCCCCCAGCGGGAATCGAACCCAGGACTTTCTAGCTGTGAGGCGAAGCGCTAACCACTGCGCCACCGCCAGACTTTGCACCCTGGGGTGACGGGGCATCCTGGGGTGACGGGGCACCCTGGGGTGCCATGAAGTGACGGCAGTCCAGGGGTGCCGCGAGATCATTTGATAATATTTGGGATTTATTTGGACACTTGGACACAAAAATATTTAGTATCATATTGACGTACAAAGTTATTTTCAGTCAGTTCTAACCAAAATGGCTGTTATCTCAATGTTTTCCTCGCAACATAATCACTAAAATATCATCACTGTCGGGCAGAAACCTCGTATCTCCAAGTTTCAAATGTGTACGTCTTTTGGTAAAGCAAAGCCCTGCTTCATCATACAAGACTGTCGCACAAAACTAGTGAAAACAGCCGAGCTACAAGCACACAACGCCTCGCGGTGCGAGGCGTTGTGTGCTTGTAGATCTGCTGTTTTCACTAGTTTAGTATATTTTTATAGATGATAAATACAAAACAAACACTTTTGGACATACAAGGTTTCCACCCGACAACGACGATATGCTATAAATATAAGGTGCTGGGAGTGAAAATTATAATGTAGGGGTGCCTCGGATTAAAACAATTTTTATGGGGTGACCTGAGACAAAAATGTTTGGGAACACCTGATCTAGAAGACTGCAGCCAGAAGCTCAGGTGAACATGTGGAAGAACAAACTCTCACTATACTATTGGAGATCTCCGTGCAGCAGGTTCTCTGTCAAATCACGACCCCTCTCTTCCAGGTCTGGTTGGTGGAACCTGGAGCTTCCTTTCTCCAGATTAGGGACGTCACTAACAGATATTTTTTTCCCAGGCAAAAAGTTAACGATTCCCGGCAGGGCTTTCACGAATAGTGATTTTTAGTATTCAAATTATTCGACCTCAAAGTATTCGAATAGTGGAATATTCGACAGGACTGGCCAAACTGTCAAATATTAAGTAAGCAAGAGGCGAACATTGTGAAAATAGCCGATCTACATGCTCACAACGTAAGCATGTAGATCTGCTATTTTCACAATATTTATCTGCGGAACCGAGTCACATTAAATGTACCGTAATACCTACAATTCCAAGTGCTTGTCAGGGTGGGGGTCCCCAGTTCAAATGTGTTTATTTTGGGGGTCACGGCCTAAAAAAGTTTGAGAAGCCCTGGTATCGAGCATTAACAAATTCATCCACCAGGGGCATTGACAACTCATTCTTATGACTTCCTATCTAGCTTTATAAAATATATTTCCGGTAGCATTATGCTGCTAATTAACAGATATTGATTTATATTCCTTTTTTATACCCAACCTAACATTCAATAAGCACACAGAATGATCATCAGTGACATGTAGTTATGCTTGTTTAAAAGACAATTTAATAAAAACAGCATTCAACAATAAATTGTTGTAGGCTTAAATCAAACATAAAACAACAAGTGGTGATGTGCCTACAGCCGTATGAGGGTCACTGACTCCAAAAAAATAATAAAATGCACTATTTAATCCGTTTAGGACTGAGTTTAATCCATTTAGGACTGAGTTTAATCCATTTAGGACTGAGTTTAATCCATTTAGGACTGAGGTCGATTCTAAAAACACTTTCTAAATCCTGACCTGTTTTGAGAAAAACTTGAAATATTTACACAAACAATTACAATAACATTGTTTTGCTACTGTATATACAGTACTGTATAATATACAGTACTGTAAAATATACAGTACTGTATATACAGTACTGTATATACAGTACTGTATATTATACAGTACTGTATAATATACAGTACTGTATATACAGTACTGTATATACAGTACTGTATATTATACAGTACTGTATATTATACAGTACTGTATAATATACAGTACTGTATATACAGTACTGTATATACAGTACTGTATAATATACAGTACTGTATAATATACAGTACTGTATATACAGTACTGTATATACAGTACTGTATAATATACAGTACTGTATAATATACAGTACTGTATATACAGTACTGTATAATATACAGTACTGTATATACAGTACTGTATATTATACAGTACTGTATATACAGTACTGTATATTATACAGTACTGTATATACAGTACTGTATATACAGTACTGTATATACAGTACTGTATAATATACAGTACTGTATATACAGTACTGTATATTATACAGTACTGTATATACAGTACTGTATATACAGTACTGTATATACAGTACTGTATATACAGTACTGTATAATATACAGTACTGTATAATATACAGTACTGTATATACAGTACTGTATATACAGTACTGTATAATATACAGTACTGTATATACAGTACTGTATATACAGTACTGTATAATATACAGTACTGTATAATATACAGTACTGTATAATATACAGTACTGTATAATATACAGTACTGTATATTATACAGTACTGTATATACAGTACTGTATATTATACAGTACGCAACAAGAAGCCCGTCCTGAAAGGCAAAGGTATCGTTCCAACCTGAAAGGTATGGTTCCAACCTGAAAGGTATCGTTCCAACATGTGGTTCGTTCCAGTGTGTAACAGCAGAAATGTTCAGTTCAATCTAGTGTTGTGTTGGACGTCAGACGCTGCCTTGTTTAAAACTAAATGACAGCAGGAGGAAAAAGCTGAGCACACATTTATGATACAAATCAACCCAGAAGCCCACAGTCAGTCCAAAAGGCATCGAGGTGAACAACAAGCCAAGGGGTTTAAATCCTTTCAGTAGACCTTGTATCTGAACGGTTCTGTCCTGTGCTTAACCCCATTGAGGCCTAGAATTATTGAATGCTTTAACCGGTGAAAAATAGCAGATATACAAGCTCACCGCGCTGCGAGCTTGTAGATCTGCTATTTTTGAAAAAGTCGTGAAAATGTGTGCAAATCTTTGAATATGTATTTTCAAAGCGAACGTTTGTAACTCAAATTTTGCTTCTGGGTGGTCCCCGGAACTAGATACATATCATGGCCAAATACATATCATTTTGGGGGTCCTTCACATGAAAAAGGTTTGAGAACCACTGACATAGTAGTCTCTCAAGAACAGACTAACTGAGCTCCAGTTAACTTAAGTGAAAAGGAGCTTTTCTTTGACGATGGCTGGCCAGATTGCTGACATAGAAACACAGGTTGTTCAAAAAACCTTAGAAGGATTCAAAGACACACAATGTTCACCATTTTTCAAAAATAGCAGATCTACAAGCTCGCAGCGCGGCACTCGGTGCCGCGCTGCGAGCTTGTAGATCTGCTATTTTTCAACAGTTAAAGCATAAAATAATGATACACAATAATGTGTACCCGTTCTGAATGGGTCATTTTAAATCTTTTATCTGAACGGTACGGTGTCCTCGGTCCGGTGCTTTAATTTCAATCGACCAGTTTCTCCACGACTTCCTCGTAGGGCAGCACCGACTTCTTCTTCTGCGCGACCATGAAGTGTCGCCACATCTTGGCCAGCGTGGTGGGCAGCTGGATGTTCTCGTCGGCCCGCAGCATGTTGCCCAGCACCGTAGCGGTGATCCAACAGAACACGGGGATGTGGCACATGGAGCGCAGCTGCGGCGACGTGGCGATGTGCGCCACGATCCTGTCGGCCACCTTGGCGTTGAAGTTCTTCCTGAAATACTCCTCCTTCTGCGTGTCCGTGAAGCCACGCACCTCCGTCAGCCTGTCGATGTACCGCCGAGGGATCTGCTTGGCCGCGGCCGGGCGCGACGTGATCCACAGCTGGGCCAGGGGGAGGAGATTCCCCTCGATGAGGTTGGACAGGATGACGCCCACCGACGACAGTTTGGCGACGTCGTGAATGACCTCGGCGTCTTCGAAGTTCAAGGGGAACTTGCTCTCGTCCAGGCCGTCGAAGATGAACACGGTGAGGCAGGTGGAAAGCTGCTCTGACGAGACGTTCTTCAGCGCAGGGTGGAACTGGTGGATGAGACCGATGAGGCTGCAGGGTTTGGTTCTGATGGTGTTGAGCTCTCTGAAGGAGATGGGGATGAGGATGTCGATCTGTCGGTTGGCCCTCTTCTTGGCCCAGTCCAGGGTGAACTTGTGCACGTAGGAGGTCTTCCCCACGCCGGCGATCCCTGTGGTGAGGACCACGCGGAGGGGTTTGGGCGAGGTGAAGATCTCAGAGTGAGGGATGGCCTCCTCGGGCTCGCATGGCGGTGGCGTGTCGGGTTGGCACACCTCGTGCTGCGATGCCATCTCAGGCTGCGGCGGGCGGTCGGGACCTCTCAGACACACCTCCAGGTTATCGTTGAGGCACAGCTCCATCTCTGAGGAAGGCTGGCGAGGCTCCTGTTTGTCTCTGAAGATCTGGAGAAATTATAAATATAGGTTTTATACACTGCTGTTTATCTCTGAAGATCTCTAGATCATACATGGGCAACTGGGGGCCCGGGGACCGGGTCGCCAGTTTTTATGGGTGGGGATCTCAGCACCCCACCCACCCATAAAATACATTGTTTTTTATCATGGAATAAAACGCGTCAACCTCGAGCTGGGAGCGAGCCACCGCAGACACAACCCGGAAATAAGCGGCCGTCGAGTTGGATGCGTTTTATTTCAGGACAAAAATAATGTATTTTACAGAGTAGGTGGGGTGATGAGAGGTTCCCCACCGCGGAGAATAGACTTTCAACAACATAAAACTACCTTTGGTTTGGTGAGTAGTGAAGTAGTTTAGTTTATTTTGACTGAAGTTGAGCGCTGGTAGGGGCTGAGAAATCCTGCTCTAGTCTTTTAGTCAGCCTCCTGTCAGAGTGTCAGCTGGCGGAATAACCCCCCCAGAAATATTGAAAGGAGACATAACACTTCCAGTAGGACATGTTATTGCTACTGCACCAAGGGAGCGGCTGCGTCACATCCGCTTTATCTCACACTCATCGTTTCTATTTCCGTTTGCCAGACTGTATGCCAGGAGCATTTGGCCAAAATCGTGGAGGCAACAGTCTGGCCACGCGAGACTATAACTTTTTTGACTCAGGACACCCCTGTTAATAACTTTTACATCCACGGCACCCGCTGAGTTACACTGTACATTTATAGAATCTTACATCCTATTGGAGAAACATCCGTTTCCATCAGAACTGACAGAAAATAACTTTATACTTGACGTTTAACCACTTGAACCCCAGCATGCCTATTCTGGGGGGAAGGTTCACTAAAAATAGCAGATCTATAAGCTCACAAGTTGTGAGCTTATAGATCTGCTATTTTTGGTAAAGAGAGTTGTCGTAGATGGAAAAAAAGAACTCATCAAGTACAGTGCAAATCAGGTCTGTTTTACTAAGCATAGTGAAGTGATATTTGATGAATTACAAATATTATAAAATTATCTCGCGGCACCCCTGGACTGCCGTCACGCCACGGCACCCCAGGGTGCCCCGTCACCCTGCTGTACAGTATGTACAGGATAGAGAATGGGGTGCCAGGTTGTAGTTCTGTGGGCACCACCAGGGTCACACATCTCTATGGGTCACACATCTCTCTGTACCACCAGGGTCACACATCTCTATGGGTCACACATCTCTCTGTACCACCAGGGTCACACATCTCTGCAGGGCAGAGATTCCGTTAGCCGGTATTTACCGGCCATTGGCCGGTTAAATGTTTAATTGGCCGGTAATTATAAAGTCCACCGGCCACCGTGGCCGGCTGGGAAAATGCCTCTTAGGCTATTTTATCATTTAATCTTATTATACACATAATTATTTGTCTAAAGTAGTAAAGCTACAATCATTAAAACCTATCATAATTTTAAATTTGTATCATGTTTGTTCTGTGAGTCTGTCTGACGACAGCGGAGCCCACCGCCACTGCAGCTGCTTCATGCAGCGCTGTAGAGGTGGGACGTTCACGAACGAATCGAGTCTTTTGAACGGCTCTTTGAAATGAACGATAGCATTGTGAGCTTGTAGATCAGCTATTTTCAAATGGCAGATATGTACCTATATATGTCCGAAATAAATGTATAGGGTTGAAGTTATTTGTAATTATAATCAAAATCTACAAAGTAACTACTAGAATGAGCCAGTCTTTTGAACGGCTCTTTGAAAGGAACGGATCCCAGAGATCCGGCTCACTTCAAAGAGCCATAAATCCCATCTCCACTGCGCTGTGTGCATGGTTACGTGCATTGGAAATATCAGAGCTTCAAGCTCACAACAAGGCGAAACGCGCCGCGCTGTGAGCTTGTATGTCTGCTATTTTAGACACGCACACGGCCTTACGGAGAAGCACACATCACGTTTCACAGCTGACAGTTCCAGCACCTTGTAACAATCAGCGTGGATTTAGTGTTATAATCAGAACAGAACTGGGGTTCTTCCGAGGTAATCTATACCAAGCTGGACCCAGTATACGATAATAAAAAAGGGACCCGAACTCTGTGGAATCACATGGATATTATACAAGCACGCACATGACTTTCTGATCGCATGGATGTGATGCCATCGTGGTCAAATCAACAGAGGCAAGTCAACCTTCCTTGCGCCATCATAACATAACATAAACAAAATAAAACAAATGTGTGTAAAAGGTTTAATGAGACGTGAAGCCAAAATCATAGGCTATACTATTAATGTGTAGGCCACTGTGTGGCAGGGCGCGCAAACGTTTCGCTTGAGTTGCGCGCCCAATTTAACCTATTCACTTCTTTTTTTTTGGCAAGCGATACCTGGCTCTACATATAGTTAGGATATTATTTTGTTGGAACATATTGCAATTTCATCTGTGATAAAGAGGGAGGAAGCCCAGCGCAAACATAAAAGGGTGTAATTATCAGTTGGGTGCACGGTGCACCATGCAGATACAGTATCTCATCTGCAAACACGTATGTGACGTTCAATATAATATGGCCGATAAATGAATTGATTGGCCGGTAAAATATAATCCTGCCGGCCAAGGTGGCCGGCCCCAAAAATGCCTAGCGGAAACCCTGCTGCAGGGTTCCCACACATTTTTACCAATTAATTTCCAAAACCTTTCCAGAATATTGAATATATAATAATAATTCAGCTCAATAACGAGTCGCTTACTCCGATGTGCAGTGCCCAAAGACAGGTAGTGTATGTCAGTGGTTCTCAATCTTTTCAGGCTGTGACCCCCGAAATAATCATATTTTAACGGCTCAAACATCCAGACGTTCTGTCAGAGTGGACACCAGGAGGCCGTCTTACATGTCTAGGGCTGTCACAATTATTACTCAATCGTCTAATCGCAATTATTTTTCATAATCTTTTCCATGTTGAAAAATGTTTCAACATGGAAACAGAAATGTCAAAAAATAGTGGAAATGGCAGATCTACAAGCGTACAGCGCCTCGCATCTATTTCCACTATCAATGTTCTTTTTTAAGTATAAAGTTGTCAAATATGTCATTTTTTTGTATATTTAGGTTATGTGTCATATCTGCCATGCAAACCATGTGTAAAAGCCTACAAGCCAAACAGGAATGTGATTGTCAACGACAAAAACACAATTAAATCCTTAATCGCAATTATTTGAGTGACAATTAATCGTCATGTAAAATGTCATAATGGTGACAGCCCTGTACATGTCTTGTTCTCATGTGAGAAATATATATATACAGTATATATACACAGAAATATATACAGTATATATACACAGAAATATATATACAGTATGCATACACAGAAATATATATACAGTATATATGCACAAATGAGACAGCAGAAATTGGCAGAGCAGGGTCTCAAAGTACTTTCTTATAAGCAGGGGTTGACACTAAGGTCTCAGAGGCACTTGCCCATCGGGCAAGTACAGGTCATGTTCTACTTGCCCTCGGGTCATGGCCACGCTACTCCTGCGCCTGTTTTGGGGATTGAGAGAACTCATAGCTAAAGACTAGTTCCTCCATAGCAGTCACTTCATGTTCACACATTGAGGCTGTCGCTTTACGGGTTGCATCGCACGATTTCTAATTAGTTGCAGCTGAGCGCTCATCGTGTCCGATGCACGTCTTTTTTAGCATAATGTGAGCTTGTAGAATAGTGGTTTTCAAGGGAGCTCATGTGGCAGCAAGCTATCCCACTGCACAACGTTCGTTCAGTGTGTGTGTGTGGGGAGGGAGGGACTGGGGAGAGAGAGAGAGAGGGAGGCGGAACACTAGTCTAATATTGCCCCGTTCAGCGTTCAAGTAGGCTAACGATTACAAATTTTATATTATGGTACTCAAAATGGGCACCTGCCCGGTCGGCAACATGGTAGCAAACTTCACCTGCCGAACCATATTATTAACCTGCCCCGGGCAGTGGGGCAGGCGTTAGTGTCAACCCCTGTATAAGGATATTTTTATTTTACACCAAAGGTGAATTTCCAGCATATTGGAAGAACGGTCTTGAGATTTCTCCCCTCTACTGATCTGTATTCATAAGTGTAGTAACACACATCAGTGTTTATTACCCGGCTTGTTTGGATGCTTGATTCTGATTGGTCGAGCGCTGAAATCAGCAGTGAATTATAGGCGTATAATGACCGCTCCGCTCTATAATTCACGGCTGCCTAATCAAAGGCTCAGAGCAGCTGCTGCAGTCAGGATGCACTGCGTGGATTTAGTGCCGTATCCAACATGTCTTCCATGTAAACAAACACACAGCGACATTTAAAACCAAACGTTTCCCTGAAGAATGTTTTAAAAAACATTTGAGGCGAGAAATAGACGACGTAGTATCAGAAAATGGATTCTATCTAATCAGCACTTCCTTGTTTTCCAAGGCGACGGTGTTACGCTGGGGGGGGGGGGGGGGGGGGGACGCACTTTCAGCCGTCTGTAAACAAGGAAATACTTTGTTTGGTTTTTAGTTTTGAGTCAAATTATACATTTTATTTAGTAGCCGGGTAATAAGCGGGATAACATCTTGCTTCAGGTTGATATGCCACCTCCGCTTGGCGTCGGTGGCATATCAACCTGTCAGGCTCCCATCACTCCATAATGACAGCTGAGTGAGATGTTATCCCTTGCACAGCCAGCAGGAAACAAACAGAAGAGGACTGGTCTTCCTACCCCTGTGATGTCCCAGACCAGACGGTCTCCCATCTTGCCCAGGAACTTGGCGTTGGACCACATGTTGAAATGGATGAAGGACCCCTGAAGGACCCCTGCTTCCACCAGGTCTCTGTAGAAGCTCTGGCTCTGTAAACAGGACAGCAGTTCATGCATGTTAAACACACCTTCAATCATAGCTTTACAGAGTTCCCACGGGGGGTCCCCAAATTATTTTGGGGGGTCCCCAGATGATTAACTTAATGTGCAACGTTTTCCCACTCAACTGTTAACAAAACAACACAACATAAAGTTTAAGTGTTGTGGACTGTCGCTAGGCAACCGCCTCACAGGTGAGCCCCACAGCACACTGGGTCAGTGGAGAGGGAGGAGAGCTGGCTCTCAGAGACAACACCCAGCCCTGGGGCAGGTAATAGAAGGGCGTTACCTGCCGAATTACCTGTTCAATCAGCTTAATCTGAGCACAGCTGCGTGGCTCAGGGCTGGGCCCTTTAGGGAAACAAAGGAGCCTTCTCTCTCTCAGTCTGCACTGGCTCACTGTACTGGCGGTCGGGCTGACGGCGGTAAGAATGCCTTAGATATTAAGCTACACTCCACACGTTCTGCTCCTAATTGTAATACAGAGGAATGCAATACTAACACAGCGTGTCTATCTTCCACCAGGCAATATAGGAGACGCTGAGTCGGGTGAATGGAGAGCCGCACGATGGCGAGTGCGAGGGTTTTGGAATTGTACCTGTAAACATCTCGTACTCTATGCGCACTGCCCGTGAGTGTGACGGCTTTGAAACTGTGCCTTGAAACATATCTGAACTACGAAACACATGCAAGTATCACTAAGCGAGGGTTCTGGAATTGTACCTGTAAACATCTAGTACTCTATGCGCACTGCCCGTGAGTGTGACGGCTTTGAAACTGTACTTTGAATCATATCTGAACCCCAGAACACTCGCAAGATATCATTGTGCCCCGGGCCGGGGATACCTTTAATTGTACGTTATGCATTGAGTTATGTTGACTAGCTCTGACTAATATGAGCAACTGTTTCTTTGAACAAGTGATGCCTAAGTTATTCTGAAGACATTTAAGAAAACGCTATACTTTGTGTTGTAAAAGTACTTGCTTTATCGGAGCGAGGCTCTGCTGCTGTTAATTTACCCTTGTGTGTTATAAATAAAAGTGCCCAAAAGTGGCTTAAACTGTCCATTTGTCTGGTGTTGGTTGAGTTTTGAATCTGGGACCCCACATTTGGTGGAGAATCGGGTTTCGAACCTCACCAGCGACACACAATGGAACATGCACAGGCGCTTACGGCGCTGTTAAAAAGCCAGGCTGAGTTACAGACAGCCGTGCATGAGCTCATACGTAAAATGAATAGGGACACAGCAGCAGCGCGAGCCCCAGCCGAAATACTCACTAAATTTGTCCCCGCTGACGATGATATCGAAGCTTATTTGGAATTGTTTGAGCGCACAGCTACTCAGGAACGGTGGCCTCAGGCTGAGTGGGCCGCGGTGCTGGCTCCGTTCTTGACTGGCGAGGCGCAGCGGGCTTGCCGCGACCTCTCAACAGCAGACGCTCGAGACTTTAATAAGTTAAAAGCAGCAATATTAGCAAGTTATGGTTATAGTATCCCGGCCCGGGCACAGCGGTACCACAATTGGATGTATAGATCTGACGGGCCGCCCCGTGCCCAGCTGGCCTCCCTGCTTCGTCTGACGACTGGCTGGCTGACCAGCCCGGGGGATCCCCCCGCTGTGGAGAGACTCGTAATCGACCGCTGTATCAGAGCATTGCCGCCAGACGCCCGACAATACGCATCTAGAGTGAGCCCCGGTTCGTTGGAAGAGCTGATAGCTTTACTGGAAAATCATCATGTGAGCACTGAGATGATGAGGCGGGAGGAGCGCGCCGGCCGAGAGAGACAGCGGCGGCCAAACGCTCCCCGTTCGCCACCACGTCCCCGGAGCGCGCCGCCGGAGAGAAGCGGACGAACTCCCCCTACCCAGCGGAGGTGTTACGTCTGCGGCCAGCCGGATCACCTGTCCTGGTCCTGTCCGGAGGTGAGGAGGGACGCGTCCATGCCCAGTGCGTCCGCCTCGGAGGCGCCCCGGCCGTGTCTGCACTCCGGCACGGGAAGACGACGGCACGCCGAGGTACCGGTGCGCATCCGAGGCGTGGACACCCACGCCCTGTTAGACTCGGGCAGCGCTGTCACACTAGTTCACCCTGACCTGGCGGGGAAGGTGGGCGACGTCACCGTTCCCGTAACCTGCGTCCACGGCGATCTCCGCTTCTACCCCGTCACACAGATCAAAGTGCTCTCGCCGAGGGGAGACCTGCTCGTGACGGCTGGTGTGGTTCCCAACCTCCCTGTCCCACTGCTCATCGGCTCTGACTGCCCGCTCTACGATCAGTACTGGCCGCCGAGACGAAACCTCGAGGGGCGAAGACGACGCCGTCCCCGCCACAGCCAGCCGAGAACCACCTACCGCGCCTGCCCCGTGTTCGGCCCGAGCGACGAGGCCCACGACGACAGCACCTCCGCGGAGGAAGGAAGAGGGGAGGAGGAGGCGCTCGAGAGGGAGAGCGAGAGAAGTGAAGACGGGTTGGCAACCAGTGGAGCGCGGACCCGGCGGGGACGCCGTGCGGCCGTAGAGGACAGCGTGACGCCGGAGGGAGATGAAGTCCCCGGGTTTTCGGCATTGGAGCCGGACCGTGGGCCGAGGAGCGGGAAGTACGCCGCCGACCAATGGGCGGACCCGAACCTGAACCTAGCCAGACAGCGTGTGGTGGCCATAGATGGCAAAAAGTGTGAGGGGGTGAGTGAATACACGTTTCCTTGCTTTATAGTGAAAAATGACCTATTGTACAGGCTAACTAAAGACAGGGCAGGTGACACTCTAGAACAATTGTTGGTCCCTAAGTCTTATGTGTCACGGGTACTGTATTTAGCTCACACTCACCAACTGGGGGCTCATTTGGCAGTAGAAAAGACTTCCGAACGTATTTTGGCCCGGTTTTACTGGCCCGGCATAAAGCGGGCAGTAGAAGATTTTTGTAAAAGCTGCCCAGATTGCCAGAAAACGGCCCCACGGCCCTACTATAGGAACCCCCTTGTACCTCTACCCATTATTGAAATCCCATTCTCACGTATCGCCATGGATATAGTGGGGCCCCTACCAAAATCTGGCCGAGGCCACAAGTACTTACTTGTAATTATCGACTATGCCACTAGGTATCCCGAGGCCATTCCACTGCGGGCAGCTACAGCCAAGGCCATAGCACACGAACTAGTCATGCTGTTTAGCCGGGTGGGAATTGCCAGTGAAATTTTGACTGATCAAGGCACCTGTTTTATGTCGACAGTTTTGTCGAAGTTATATCAGTGGCTTAAAGTTAAACGTATTCGTACGTCAGTCTTTCACCCTCAGACTGATGGCCTCTGTGAACGCTTTAACGCAACATTAAAGAAAATGCTAAAGAAAGTAATTGACAAAGATGGGAAAGATTGGGACCAATTAATTCCATATGTACTGTTTGCCATCCGAGAGGTTCCCCAGTCCTCCACGGGCTTCTCCCCCTTTGAACTGTTGTATGGGAGGAGTCCCCGTGGACTACTAGACATTGCAAAAGAAACTTGGGAGAGCCAACAGCCCGCCCACCGAAATGTAATTGAACACGTAGACGTTCTGCAGGCCCGGGCCAGGAAAGTGTGGCCCATAGTCAAAGAGCATATGCAGCAAGCCCAGCGGGAGCAAGCTCGCACCTATAACCGAGGAGCCACCATTAGAGAATTCAAAGTGGGCGAGAAAGTTTTGGTCCTAGTGCCCACCTCTGAATGTAAATTTTTGGCAAAATGGCACGGCCCCTACGAGGTGTTGGAGAAAGTGGGTCCTGTGAACTACTGTGTGAGCCAGCCGGGCCGCCGGAAACGGAAACAGATTTACCATGTGAACCTTTTGAAGAAATGGCATGTGGCGGAGCCTCTGCCGTCCTCTGTCCTATTAACGTCCAGTTCTCCCCAGTCTTTCCCCGAAGTGCCCATAGGAGAGGACCTAGCCCCGGCCCAGAAGCAGGACGTAAAAGAAGTGCTGAGTCGGGCCCGTGACGTTTTCTCCGCCCTGCCCGGACGGACCCCGGTCATTCGCCATGACATCATAACTACACCCGGGAGGGTGGTCCGGCAGCGACCATATCGCATTCCAGAAGCCAGGCGTAAAGCCATCAAGGAGGAAGTGGAGATGATGTTGGAGCTCGGAGTGATCGAAGAATCTCGAAGCCCATGGTCCAGCCCTATCGTCATCGTCCCGAAGCCAGATGGGTCTCTACGCTTCTGTAATGACTTCCGAAAGCTGAATGAAGTCTCCGCCTTCGACGCATACCCCATGCCACGAGTAGACGAGCTGATCGAACAACTGGGCCCGGCGCGGTACGTGAGCACCCTCGACCTCACGAAGGGGTACTGGCAGGTACCCCTGACGGAGAGGGCCAAGGAGAAGACGGCCTTCTCCACCCCGGAGGGGCTCTACCAGTACACAGTCCTACCTTTCGGAGTCCATGGGGCCCCCGCCACCTTTCAACGGCTGATGGACTGCGTGTTGAGACCCCACCGGGACTACGCAGCCGCCTACCTAGACGACATCGTGATCCACAGTTCCAGCTGGGACCTGCACCTCCACCACCTGGAAGCTGTCCTAGGGGCCCTTCGGAAGGCTGGGCTCACGGCCAACGCCAAGAAGTGTCGCGTCGGCCTCACCGAGACTAACTACCTCGGCTTCACGATCGGTCGGGGGTGCGTGAAACCCCAGGAGAGGAAAGTGGAAAAAATAAGGAACTGGCCCCGCCCTGTCACCCAGAAACAGGTGAAGTCATATTTAGGGTTGTTGTCATATTACCAAAAGTTTATTAAAGGTTATGCTACTGTTGCAGCCCCCCTATACGACCTGACGCGCCAGTCTCTACCCCGGCTGGTCAGGTGGACGCCTGAGACGGAAACAGCTTTCCAAACGCTGAAAGACGCCCTGTGTGAAGAACCTGTGTTGGTGGCACCAGACTTCGGAAAGCCCTTCCTACTCCACACCGACGCCTCCAATACCGGGTTGGGAGCCGTGCTCGCCCAGGTGGTGGATGGAGAGGAGCACCCCGTCCTATATGCCAGCCGGAAGCTGCTGAAGCATGAGAGGAACTATGCCGTCGTGGAGAAAGAAGCTCTGGCCGTGAAGTGGGCCATACATCACCTGAGATATTACCTGTGGGGCCGCACCTTCACCCTCATCACGGACCATGCGCCCCTGAAGTGGATGTCTCGTAACAAGGATAGGAACAGCCGAGTGACGCGCTGGTTCCTGGAGCTCCAAGATTATCATTTCCATGTGGAACACAGACCCGGGAAACAAATCCCCCATGTCGACGCCCTTTCGAGATTGTATGAGGATGAGAAGAGTGAAGCTCCCGGTAGCAACGGCGAGCTTAGGGGGAGGATGTGTGGACTGTCGCTAGGCAACCGCCTCACAGGTGAGCCCCACAGCACACTGGGTCAGTGGAGAGGGAGGAGAGCTGGCTCTCAGAGACAACACCCAGCCCTGGGGCAGGTAATAGAAGGGCGTTACCTGCCGAATTACCTGTTCAATCAGCTTAATCTGAGCACAGCTGCGTGGCTCAGGGCTGGGCCCTTTAGGGAAACAAAGGAGCCTTCTCTCTCTCAGTCTGCACTGGCTCACTGTACTGGCGGTCGGGCTGACGGCGGTAAGAATGCCTTAGATATTAAGCTACACTCCACACGTTCTGCTCCTAATTGTAATACAGAGGAATGCAATACTAACACAGCGTGTCTATCTTCCACCAGGCAATATAGGAGACGCTGAGTCGGGTGAATGGAGAGCCGCACGATGGCGAGTGCGAGGGTTTTGGAATTGTACCTGTAAACATCTCGTACTCTATGCGCACTGCCCGTGAGTGTGACGGCTTTGAAACTGTGCCTTGAAACATATCTGAACTACGAAACACATGCAAGTATCACTAAGCGAGGGTTCTGGAATTGTACCTGTAAACATCTAGTACTCTATGCGCACTGCCCGTGAGTGTGACGGCTTTGAAACTGTACTTTGAATCATATCTGAACCCCAGAACACTCGCAAGATATCATTGTGCCCCGGGCCGGGGATACCTTTAATTGTACGTTATGCATTGAGTTATGTTGACTAGCTCTGACTAATATGAGCAACTGTTTCTTTGAACAAGTGATGCCTAAGTTATTCTGAAGACATTTAAGAAAACGCTATACTTTGTGTTGTAAAAGTACTTGCTTTATCGGAGCGAGGCTCTGCTGCTGTTAATTTACCCTTGTGTGTTATAAATAAAAGTGCCCAAAAGTGGCTTAAACTGTCCATTTGTCTGGTGTTGGTTGAGTTTTGAATCTGGGACCCCACAGTGTATAGAGGGTATCTGCACATTTCTAAAGTGACAATTTAAGGACTTAAACATTGGCCAAATTCTTAAATAGAAGGCAGAAATTGTGAAAATAGCAAATCTACATGCTCACAACGCCTCGCAACACGAGGCGTTGTGAGCATGTAGATCTACTATTTTCACAATAGAACCGTGTTATACAAAATGTAATCCCCCAACTCTTAGTGCTCGTCAGGGTGGGGGGTCCCCAGTTAAATGGGGGTCGCGGCCTGAAAAGGTTGAGAACCCCTGCATTAGATCAGTGTGTATCTAATGAAACAAAACCCCATGTTACAGGCCAGTTTACTGTCCACAAGATGGCGTGCTAGCTCCAGGAAATTATGCTTACAGTTTAGTTATAAACTGCAGAGAACAGGCAGAAAGCAGACACACTACTGTAAAAAGAAAGAAAGAAATATATTAAAATAATAATAAGCTGGAGGTTTTACACTTTAGGCCAAATATTCACCACAGCACAGATTCTTCTGGTTTTCATGTCTTTAGTGTTTGTGCATAGTTTTAGGGCAGGGGTCCAAACTCTTTTCAAAGGGGGCCACATTTGAAAATATGAAAACGCCCAAGGGCTGACTATATCTCCTGACATAATGTACAAAACAAAAATTACTCAGCCTTAATTCACATAGCAAATGTAACCAAGCGTACACGGTAAAGAATATAATAAAATAGCCTTTCTTTGACCCCTTCAGAATGAAACAACAGGGAACATGCTATCCTGACAAATTATACTCTGGGAAAATATTCTTGTTTGATGGTGCGGTTTATATAATACAATTTAGGAATGAAGCCGCGGGCCGTATAAAATGTGTCCTCGGGCCGCACTTTGGACACCCCTGTTTTAGGGTTTCTAAAGCCCCCTTTGGACTGCAGCTTTAATTAGCACCCACAATTATCTACATTTTACAGTAAGAAACACATTGACCCATTTAACTGTGATTATAATACAATATAAATGTGTCTTATAACTATCCTAATTATAATACACTATAATGGATTATAACTGTTATTATAATACATTATAAAGTATGAATGTATTACTATGATAATTATAATACACTATAATAGATTATAATAGTGGTTATAACACAATAGAATCTATTATCATGTATTACAACTATATCCTGGTGGTCTAAATGAAAAGTCAGTGAGTGATCAGTCATTATGATGTGTTTGGCCTTGTTTTGCCTAGCTCAGACCTACTCTAGAGTGGATACTTTTTAGTACCACATTTAGTACCACTTTCACACCACTCTACCCAGGTCCTTGTAATGGAAAACCTGGTGGGGTGTGTGGAGTGGTGTGGTGTTGGGCCATGTCACGATGTCAATGGATTGATAACTTTATTGTCAGTTTGCATAGGAAAAGGTACAGTTTCATGACGGTACAGTTCACTGGTACAAGGTCAACTAAAAGGAGATCCTAGAAAGCACTTGGCATATTTACATAGGAAACCATTGAAGTATCTCATATAACATTGAATGACAGACGGATAGAACACAGTACTATGTAGTATTTGTATTTACCTTCTGCATGTTTTTATTTTATTTATTTTTTAAATTCCCCTTTTTCTCCTGACTGCATAGTACTGTGTTCTATTCGTCTGTCATTCAATGTCATATGAGATACTTCAATGGTTTCCTATGGAAATAAGCTTAGTCTTTTCTAGGATCTCCTTTTAGTAGACCTTGTGCCAGTGAACTGTACCCTTTTCTATGCAAACTTCTAATAAAGTCTTCAATCAATCAATCAATCAATCAGTATAGTGATAGTCAGAAAAACAATAGAACAGTGCAAGAAAAGGGCTATATATATACAGGGTTCCCACACACATTTACCAATTAATTTACAAAACTTTTCCAGAATATTTAACCCGATTTCCAGGACTATATAACAATAATTCAGCTCAATAACGAGTCGCTTACTCCTATGTGCAATGCCCAAAGACAGGTAGTGTATGTCAGTGGTTCTCAACCTTTTCAGGCCGTGACCCCCGAAATAATCACATTTTAACTGGGGACCCCGGAACTAAGAGTCGAGGAATTTTGTTTAACACGGTTTCATGGTGAAAATAGCAGATCTACATGCTCACAACGCCTCGCAATTTCTGCCTCTAATATTTGACAATTTAGCTAGGGCGCCCGAGTCTGCGACATTCGGGGTCGCCACAGCGGCCAAATCAAGTTGGGCTCCCAACGACTTTAGTGATGAAAAGTGATGAGTCATTACTTTTCAGAGTTTTGTGGGTGTTGTGGTGACCCCGAAGGTCGCCGACTCGGGCGCCCTAGCTAAATCATTAGAGCATGCCCTGAGCTACATCTGTGCAAAATGTTGCACTTTTAGACTGATTAGCACGAGAAAAAAAACCCTAAGGCCTCCGACTAACATGAATACTCACCCATACGTGTATTGTTTTCTGAGGCCATTTCTAGCCCACGGAATGTTTTTTGTGCAAAACAAATGCCTGCAATGGATTCAGCATCATGACAAACCCCCAGTTAGACCCCTCACATCCCACTTAAATACCCAGAAAAATAATCTTTTTCTGGGTATTTTCCTCCTGTATAGAAAGTCAATGGGAGCCCATGTTTCAGGCATTAAGGGGTTAATAATAAAAAATTCTCAATGGATATCACTGGTCATCATCTTGAATCCTTAAGAGGTGACCCCAAGCTACAAGAATCAGTTGAGAAAAAAACTTTTACAGGCGAATCCACGTTCACCCCCACGGCTCCCAGACTATTTTCCAGTGCTGGAAAAATATTTTTCTAATTTCAAAATATTTCCAGGAATGTCATGACCGTGGGAACCCTGTATATAGTATGATGGTTACTCAATACTCACACTTATAACCAGAAGTGAAGCTCAACAACGAGGCAGAAAGTCTCCTAACTTCAGTCCAGTCAGTGAAGGTTGAAGAAGCTCCTCTCAGATGTCCATAAGGTCTTCTCTCTGCTCTGGACAGCTGCTGCTGCTGCTGCTGCTGCTTCAACAACAACACGATAAAACACTTAGTTTAGTACACTTTGTTCTCTGCACTTCACTGACTGACTGACTGGATGCTAGGTGTGGCTAACAGGCTAGCAGCGGTTATGCTAACAACCTCCTGGAACTGAACTGACGCAGCTAGCGTTAGCTTTAGCTTAGCTGCTAACGGCTAACAAACACAGAATGGAGACAACAGTGTTGTTGAACAGCACAGTTCTTATAGTTTATAGTCTTATCACATCACTGGTGTTAATAAATGTCCCAAACTAAAGTGTTCACCTTGGTTGTGATAAAGTTTAGTTTAGAGGAGACAGCAGAGCGTCGCTGCTTTCATCCACACTACAGGTGGGACGTTCATGAACGAGTCGAGTCGTTTGAACGGCTCTTTGAAATGAACGATGGGATCCGAGCCCTTCCTTTTGTAAATGAACAGTTTATTAGAAGTTTGCAATAGAAACAAGTACAGTTTCATGACAGTACAAATCACTGGTACAAGGTCAACTAAAAGGAGATCCTAGAAAAGACTAAGCTTATTTCCACAGGAAACCAATCAAGTATCTCATATTATAACATTGAAAGACAGACGGATAGAACACAGTACTTTATCTAGGATAATATCAATTTCAAAAGCAGAAAAAGCATAACATCAAATACAAAGGCAGAAAAGAAAGAAAAGGGGGGGGGGGGAGCATATTTACAAGTCACGGGTAGCAGCTGTCTGAAGGTGACTTTTCATACCAATGTTGAAGGAGGCTAGGGATTTGCTCTCCTTTAGGGCTTGAGGAAGGGCGTTCCACATGTTGATGGTGTAGCAGGAGAATGAGGTGTTGTGGGGAAAAGTGCATTTACTTATTATGCAAAAGTATCAATACTGCAAATTTGTAGAAATACTCTGCCACAAGTTTGGAATTAAAATGTACTTGAGCAAAAGTAATGGTATCAAAATGCACTTAAAGTACCAATAGTATAAAAAAAGAACTCATTATGCAAAATGTCCCATTTCCAGTGAATAAAATGTAGGAAAAAAAACACATTTGAAAATAGCAGATCTACAAGCTCACAATGTGTTGCGTTGCGATGCATTGTGAGCTTGTAGATCGGCTATTTTCAAATGGCGGAAATGTGTGTGTGTGTGTGTGTGTATATATATATATATATATATATATATATGAGTCCCCCCAGGAATCCGCGGAGAAAAATTCTTAATTCCGCGGAGAACAATGCTGATTCTGCGGAATTCTGTGATGAACAATTCTTGATTCCGCGGACATTAAAAAACAACCTAAAATGACCAGTTATCAAGCTAAAAATGATATAGTTCTAATAATCAAGTAAAACCCTTCATGAAATAGCTACAATTAATTTTAATTAGTGGTTAGAATAATCAAATAATCATTTTTGAGAATATAAATCTAATATTAAATCTATTCTTTTTTTTAATTGTTATTGTTTTTAATAATTACTTTCTGTTGCAAAGACTATATTGTCATGCAAACCCTGCCCATAGTAACCACATTTTAGAGGATAGCCTACCTACTACCTAGTATGGGTGTAATATTTATTTATTCTCTTCTGCATTAGCATTGTTATTGCCAGGACCATAGACATAGAGGAACTATAGTTCAGGACACAGTTTCTGTCAGGAACGAATGTGTGACCGGACCAATACAGCGTCAGTGCAGCGTGATTATGGATCCCACTGGGAAAGATGGATGGAAACGGCATAGAGCGCTCGTTTTCAGTTATTGTCCACGACATTGCAAGCGGCGCGAAGGCCAGCGGACCTTGGTCCTGCTCTTCGCCCCCGAGCGCCGCAGGCGCGAGTGGCCGCGAAGAGCCGCCGGCCGCGCGAGTTACGAAGCCGTGGTGAATGCAATCGTTATATTTATGCCCAGGCCGTAAGGCCTGGGCAAGCGCACGATAAACGCCATGATAATTGGGTTTTGGTGCACCTCGCGCGGTCCAAGTGACTACAACAGAGCACTCCCTACGTCCGGTTCAGCCAATCACAAGCTTCAAAAATGAGTCCGGGGCGTGGTTATCCATCTTTCCCAGTTGGATCCATAATCACGCGTCAGTGCAACCAGCAGGAGGGAAGCTAAGCTATTCCCCCAGGCTCTGTATGAGGTGGCCACTGGCCAGACCATGTACACATCGTTTTATAATAGTAGTAATGACTACTCCCGCGGCTCTGCTGCCACTCGCGACCGTTATTCTACGGACGTCAGAAAAGTCCGCGAATGGCCGAGAAATCCGCGGGTGGTCCATGTATAGCATGCGTGAGTGCGTCTTTCTCACCATGTGAGGCTTGTGAGCCAATATAAACAGTCAGACGATGTGCCTAGTTCCTAGTCCATTAAAAATCAGCACCATCCGCTCTGGTATCGTCACCACACACACGAGTCACAGCACATGAATGCATGCCACGGCAAACAAAGCCATTTCCGTTTCCGTATCCGGCACGAGGACCGGCTAGGCTGTTTGTCTTGTCCGTCTATATCACCGCGACATCTAGCGGCCGGGATGAAAACTACATGTAAAATGTAATATTCTGCTCCTCGTCTTGTCCTATTCTGCGGACTGCTATGATATCCGCGGGAGGCTCTGATATCCGCGGAGGGCTTCGATTTCCGCGAAAAATTCCGTGATCGCGGAATCGCGGATTCCTGGGGGGACTAATATATATATATATATATATTTTATTTTTTTTTTTGTTCTTTTTTTGTTATTATATTGTTTTTTGATGACTGCATTGTCTGAAGGATGCCAAACAAAAACAAATTTTACTCTTATGTAGGCTACCTGTACAAAAGTACACAATAATAACAATAAAGTACAACCTTGAACCTATATATATATATATATATATATATGGCCAAAATGTATAGAGTTGAATTGATTCCTAATTATAATCGAAATCTACAAAGTGTTAAGTAACTAAAATGAATCTTTTGAACGGCTCTTTGAAAGGAACGGATCCCAGAGATCCGGCTCACTTCAAAGAGCCATAAATCCCATCTCTACACCGCAACTCCGGTTTACTTCCTGTATCCGGGTGACGTAAGAGGATACCCTTTTTAGGAAGGCACCGGAAGCACGGGTTGGAGTCTGGTTTGATTTGAGTTAACATTTTTAACTCAAATCCTTGCTTCTGGGGGTCCCTGGAACAACACATTGTGAGATGGGGGTCCCTGGAACAACATAGTGTGAGATGGCCTGGGGGTCCCTGGAACAACACATTGTGAGATGGGGGTCCCTGGAACAACATAGTGTGAGATGGGGGTCCCTGGAACAACATAGTGTGAGATGGCCTGGGGGTCCCTGGAACAACACATTGTGAAATGGGGGTCCCTGGAACAACATAGTGTGAGATGGGGGTCCATGGAACAACATGTTGTGAGATGGGGGTCCCTGGAACAACACAGTGTGAGATGGGGGTCCCTGGAACAACATAGTGTGAGATGGGGGTCCCTGGAACAACATATTGTGAGATGGGGGTCCCTGGAACAACATAGTGTGAGGTGGGGGTCCCTGGAACAACATGTTGTGAGATGGGGGTCCCTGGAACAACATAGTGTGAGGTGGGGGTCCCTGGAACAACATATTGTGAGACGGGGGTCCCTGGAACAACATAGTGTGAGGTGGGGGTCCCTGGAACAACATATTGTGAGACGGGGGTCCCTGGAACAACATAGTGTGAGATGGGGGTCCCTGGAACAACATAATGTGAGATGGGGGTCCCTAGAACAACATAGTGTGAGATGGGGGTCCCTGGAACAACATAATGTGAGATGGGGGTCCGCAGCCAGATAGATATCATTTTGGGGGTTCTTGACATGACACAGTTTGAGAACCACTGATATAGCAATATATACCAAATAATAAATAATGTATAAAATATGTGATGAATTGTGATTAACATAATTGTAGGGTGACCAGATCCAAACTGTTCATTTGAGGGACAGAAGTACCACTTGTTGTGTGGGACATTGTGGGACGGGCAGGCGGGGGGTTAATAGCAAATTATTACTTAAGTTCTAATAAATAGTCTACTTTGATGTCATTATTCGACTATAGCCCTAATACTTTACATGAATGTGTTATTTACTCCCCTATGGGGCTGGAAGTCTGACATCATTTTGTAGGCAGAGGAGAACTTTTGCCCCCCAAAAAAGCAAATCTTTTTACTATTTTTACTATTTACTAATTTTTCTTCTCTTTGTTGTTGAAAGGAAAGTGGTAGAATTATACTTTAGTCGTTATTTTTGTCTCGGATCTGTTGAAATAGCGAGGGACAGATATTGACAATAAATCTGCTTGGAGGTCTGACTACAAAATGATGTCACGGCTTAAAAGCCCCATAGAGGATTTTTCTCATGTTATTTTATTAAGCCTTAAAAACATATCTTGCAGGGAAAAGAGACAAAGAGAGAGATTTACATTACAATGGAATCCTCTGCTCTATAATGTATTCCAGTAGTCCAGTGTGGTCCAGTCTAGCTTGCTGTGAGCTCATGTTAAGAGCTTCAGCAACAATCAGCACACCTACTGTATATCAACACCTGCCAGTCACAATGTGGGACAGTCTCAATTTGGGGGACCCTGAAAAGTCATGGAAATTCAAATGTGGGACTGTCCCTCGCAAAGGGGGACATCTGGTCATATTTAACTTGTACAGCCCTAGTAAAAACCCAAAACATCACAGATATAAAATGAAATAAAAGCCCCGTTTATAAAATAAACCAACAGCCAGGTAAACATAATACTTTCTTGGGTAGTTTCAAGGTAAGTCATATCATTATACATTTATTTTAACAATAAACGTGAATGTCACAATAGGCCTGTATCACAAACTATTTTCACTTGTTTGGGAGCGAAAAGAGAAATGATGACATGTTGAAAGCAGTTTAATAAATTAATAAATGAATGGTTGCATACAATGAAAGTAAATTATACTTTTACATCATAACACGTGTCACATGTAGATATCGATTTTGATAAAATCAGATTAATCTGCTAAAACAATACAGACAATATGCATAAAACAACTGAATGTAAGGTTAATGTGAACACTATAGGAGAGGCAATTACCATCACGTTTTTTAAATTCAAAGGAGCTTTATTGGCATGAGAAAACATTACCAAAGCAAACTGTGAAAGTATAATAAAATAATATAAAAAAACAGGGAACATACAGTATATACAGTTGGAGGATTTACAGTATTGTGTAAACAGAGCTATGTCACATAGAGTCGTTATATCCACGGCTTTCCAACGCCCCATAGTGCATTGCGCAGACGTTGTACTGAGCTTCCGGCGCCGCAGCCGAGTGTGATCTACAAGCTCACAACAGTTGCATATGCGACGCGACGTGAGCTTGTATATCTGCTGTTAACCGGAAGAGTCCTGCAAATAATGCTACAGTCTTGCGGAAACAGGTGGATAGACAGTTGGAGGGGGTACAGCATTGTGTAAACAGAGCTATGTCACACTGTGTTGTTACATAGCCTACATGTTATATAGCCTACAGTATGGATAAGTAGATCTCACTTCAAAAAAGTGTGGGCACCCCTGGCCTACACACTACACAGTATACAGGGTGTAAAACCTTTTGGAAAAAATAGCACCAATCTTTTTGCAGTTGCTTTGGAACAAATAGCAGCATTTCCTTTTTTCTCAAAACAACTTAAATAGTTTACCAAAAAAGACTCAGATATGGGTTGAAGGTAACAGCTATGTTTTTATGTGCAGGTGTAAAGGTCACTCAGTGGTTGGTAACTCTGTAAGCCTAGTCCTTGGGTCCAGGACAGGTTCATTACTGAAGGCTTAACCTCGCCTACCAGGCTTTCTGAGAGAAAGCCTGGTGTTCGTTCACAACAGGCCGTTTGGTTTCCGCCTAAAGCGCGGAAACCACTAGAAGAAGCGGCGTCGCTTTGTTTTGGTTCCTCCCCGTTTGTTTCCCCAATCCCTATTAAAATGCTCCAGTAGCCTAGTGTAGTCTTGCCAGTCGCTAAAAGTTGGACTAAAAGATGCATAAACCAAACTAATTTTTCAAAAGCAAAACTACTCTGCATGAAGGAGTTTATTAGGTAGGCCCTAAAAGTGTGTCCTTGAGCGCAGGGGAATATTTTGGGTTAAAACTGAATCCGGTTTGATCTTTCCGGTAAATTGTAGTCCTTTGAGTACTACAACATGACGTTTTGTGGTTTCCGCTCCAGACCGGTTACAAGCCCGAAAGGTGAAGTGATCCCAGACTACTGAAGGCTGTGTCTTGTTCCATGCAGCTTCTCTGTCTCTGGTGGTCACCCCTGGAATCATCAGAAACACAACACAGTCTGTTTCTGGTTCATACTTCCCTGATTATTCCCACATTATCACTAAATTACTCTAAACAGATCATAACCAGGATTATAACTAAATCTAAGAGGATTCTATGAACATTGTAAAGTACATGTACAGTATATGAGCCCTCTAAGGCTAACTAACCAAATACATATAATACAGGGACGTGCTGGCCATTGGGAAAAGCGGGACAACTCCTGAACGGCCAGTTCATTCCCGGCCGGTCCAGGCCGGCCATTAGGAAAAAAATTTAAATAAAATGTCGGCCTTCGTTCCATTTTGGGGGCTGGGCGGCCAACAAAGTAAATCGTCACTGTCGGGCAGAATTGTATCTCCAAGTTTCAAATGTGTAAATTTTTTCACAAAGCAAAGCCCTGCTTCATACAAGGCTGTCGCACAAAAGTAGTGAAAACAGCAAATCTACAAGCACACAACGCCTCGCGGTGCAAAGCGTTGTGTGCTTGTAGATCGGCTGTTTTCACTAGTTTAAATCATTTTTAAAAATGGTTAATACAAAATAAACAGTTTTGGACATACAAGGTTTCCACCCGACAACGACGAAATATAACTCATGTAATTGACCCACTGGCTTGTCACTTGTCATGATCTGAAATGGCAAATCTTTGAGTAGCAGCAGCGCTATAGAGAGAGATATCCCTCTCTATAGCGCAATGAGGGGCCTCTACAACTCTTTATCCCGGGCTGAATCAGGGGCCCAGCACGTCCCTGATATAATATCACAACATTGAGTTTCCTGATGAATGATCTTACTCTGGGTCTGAGGGTCCAGGTTCACTGAAGTGAATTCAGGATGTTGTTCCATAGTCAGGTCTCACACCTGGGTGTTGGAGGTCTCTGTCTCTGGTAAAGACACACAATAGACCGTTTGTCAGCCTTCTGATTGGTCCCTGAGACTCCCTGACTGGCCAACCAGAAAAAATCATTCACTTTTTGCTATCGGGGGTGGAGTTTGTGCAGTGGAGAATGTTGCTTCAGGCTTTCAAAAACTGTCCGCACTGCGCGACACGGAGATCGGCCGGTACGGTGATAGCGACGGCAAGCGTCAAGCGATCTCGCTCATCATAACGAATAAGCTTCAGCAAACTAGTTCACATGTACCTTATCAATGGTCTAAGAGTCACGATTGGGTACATATAATTTAAATGGGCAGAATTACGAAAAGCCAGCCTATTATGTGAGGAGAAACATTCTCTCTGTCCTCTTCCTAGTACCCAAGATGCAATGCGCTTCTCTTTCTATCTCTGATCCAGAGGATTAAACTAATTAAAACATTTATTTTTCGGGGGAAAACTACTGTTTTGCTATGTAATTACTGTACCCTTTTCTTCCCTTTTTATTAATATCACGTAGATGTGTTTTTTGTGGTACTTTATATAGCTGTAATGAGGCTATGAAGGGAAAAAAAATCGCATCCACTACCACTATAAAAGAATCTGCAAAGAGGATTCTGTCCCACTGGGATTAAACAAATTAAAACATATATTTTCGGGTAAATCCCCTGTTTTGCAATGTAACTACTGTACCTTTGTCTTCCCTTTTTATTAATATCACCTAGGTGTTTTTCCTTTGGTACTTTATATAGCTGTAATGAGGCTATGAAGGGGAAAAAAAATCCCATCCACTTCCACTATAAAAACAATCTGCCCAGGGTTAATGTCCCATCATAGTAACAGGGCAGAATGGGGCGGGATTTGCAAAAGGGTTTATTACAACACCAGAGGCAGCGCCACAGATCACGTTCAACCCAGAGTCACCTCAAAGAAGGGTCAAACTCGTTCTTCTGCTATACCACCAAAATGTGGAACACCCTACCGAAGGCCTTAAAGGTGGGTGGTTCCCTAGCATCCTTTAAAATCACCCTGAAAAAACACTTACAGGCGGCAGCCGTTCGCAACTGGCAATAACAAACCTAGCCCATCCTCCCCTGACCCTTCTTTGTATTTACCCACTGTATATATTTTTTGCACTGTTTATTTTATTTTTATTAACTTTTTTTTCCTGACTATATCAACTACTGCATAGTACTGTGTTCTATCCATCTGTCATTCAATGTTATATGAGATGCTTCAATGGTTTCCTGTGTAAATAAGCCAAGTGCTTTCTAGGATCTCCTTTTAGTTGACCTTGTAGGCCCTACCAGTGAACTGTACAGGCATGACAACTGACCTTTTTCTATGCAAACTTCTAATAAAGTCTTCAATCAATCAATCAAACCTCTAGAATCAACAGGACCAGAAGATGCTCTGTTTCCCTCATGATTTGAGAAAATAATAATAAAAACAATTTAAAAATAGCAGATATACAAGCTTTAATCTATAAACTCGCAGGTAATAGATTATAGCTTATCCACCTCTTTCCGCGGGAGTTTACTGGAGACTATCTGGACCAAACTTCCGGTTTAACAGCAGACATTCAAGCTCACGTCGCGTCGCAGATGCAACCCGTTGTGAGCTTGTAAATCACACACCGGAAGCTCGGTACAGTGTCTGCTCAATGCACTATGGGGCGTTGGAAAGCCGTGGATAGATCTGCTATTTTTTTTTAATCGTGACAATTTGTCTGAATATTTCAAATGTCTGAATATTTCAAATCCTTCTAAGGTTTTTTGAAAAACCTATGTTTCTATGTCAGTGGTGCTCAAACCCTTTCTTATGAAGGACCCCCAAAATGATATGTATTTGGCCACAGACCCCCATCTCAAAATATTTAGTTCCAGGGATCCCCCAGAAGCTAAATTTGACTTACAAATGTTCGCTTAAAAAGTATTATATTCAAAGATTTGCACACATTTTCACGAATTCAAAAACATAGCAGATCTACAAGCTACGAGCTTGTACATCTGCTATTTTTCAATAGCTAAATTATAAAATAATTAAGGCCCCTCCACCTTGGGCCCTGGTAACTCAGTCCCACCCATTTTCAATATTTAACTATGTCATTAATATACCTTAGAGCCTAGAGCATGCGCGCAGGGGGTAGGGGGGGACGGGGGGGGATTAACACCTCCACTTTTTTTGGGTGGGGGGGATATCCCCTCCAGTGTTCAGGAGCTCTTTACATTTTTAAAATCGCTTCATAATTGCCCGATCTATGAGGAATCAATCTGCAGTTTTGCTTTGCTTCATATAGATGCGTGATCGCTGATCGCGATGCGTCATGCCAATTTAGCCAAATAAGAAAAGAAAAAAAGCTCTCGAAGCACTATAGGCTATACATCTCTGTCATTTTTGGTCTAATTTTACAAATGTAAATTTCTAAATAATAAATGAAATGTATTTATTATTACTGTACTCAATATCAAACTAAATCAGGTGGGATATGTTTTATTTCGTTTAATTAGGCTACTGGTTCCATCAGATTCCCTTTTTTTTGGGCAGGAGGCCGCCGTTCCGTAGCCTATTAATTAATAGGCCACTATGCGTCAATTGTTCACTCAACAAGGCCAGCCTATGTCACACTGACACGCTGGCATGAGATGAGAGAGACAAATAGATATGTGGACGTGACAAAAAAAAGTATTATATTAATATAGCCTTCTCTCTCTCTCTCTCTCTCTCTCTCTCTCTCTCTCTCTCTCTCTCCCTTTCTCGCCTTTTTTGAGCGGTGGTCACACCGTCTCCATAGCGTGGCCGTGTGTGTAGGTATGTTTGTTTGTTTGTATGTGGGTGGGTGGGTGGGTCTGTATGTAGCCTCAAGCCTGTGGTGTAGTACCTTTTATGACAACACATGTTAAGGGAGGGGCGCTGTTTTCAGGCCAGGCCAGGCCAGGCACACACACACACACACACACACACACACGCACACACACACACACACACACACACACACACACACACACAGGGGGGAAGGGGGGAGGGGTAAACCGGTTGGTGGGTAAACCACCGCTCAGTTCACACGGGTGTGATTTTTTCTCTATACGCAAACAATGTCGGTTCTAATAAAACAGACCTTATTGAGTGTGAGATATTTACAAGCATGATATCACTGTGATATGTGAATAAGCATTAGCCCCCCCATCCTCTGGTTTTATGCCAGTTAAATGGAATGACGGACAAGCTTCTGATTGGTGAATGTACCTACAGCGGTCATGCCATCGGTTTCCTCACACGTTTCCATGAAAACACACCCATGAATCATTTTTCACGTGGTGAGCGCACAATTACGATCATCGCAAATCACATAATCAGCTGCTGAGCGTTATTCATGCGTCAAACGCGATCGTCGGCAGTCGGTATCTCCTTAGCACGGGCGTTAATTACCGCCTTCTTAATTGGGCCCTGAGTAGTTCTCATTTCAAGGCGTATTACTGCCCTCTAGAGGCACAGTCCCACCAGTTCAGTGCAGTCAGCTCAGCTCAGCTGTTCTGAATGAGTTTAATTAATGCAACGCGATAGTGACAAGCAGGCAGGCAGTGGCAGAAGGAGACCGTCATTGCAGGTGCTGGACCTGCTGCTGGTGTGTGTAGGCTAGTCTCACATCATTCTCAGTCAAAAAACCAAAAAACGATAACGTCGTTCTTTAAATCAAGCAACAATGTAAGTACCTTTGAACAGATGCATAATGGAAATGCAATTTCGTTTGTCAACACATTTTAAGTTACGTTTCCTCTTGTTACTGTGGGGGGGATACAGTAACAAGAAAAAAAAATGCCTTGAAATCTGCGTAAAACAACTGTGTAATTCAGCTCAAGTGGAGGGGATATGTCCCCCCCTCCTTGGGGCAAAAGTGGGGGGGATATCACCAAAAGTGGGGGGGATACCCCAAAATCTTCGCGCGTCCTCCCAGATGTGTCCCCTTCACTTTTAAAATGCCTCCTGCGCCCCTGGCCTAGAGAATACCCTTTCCGCCGCTGCATGTTTCAAGGCTACACTGCACAGCCTATATGTGCCACTAAAGGACAGATCCATCCATCCTCATCCCTTTCCTTTCAAGATGAGCGCTATGTGAAGTTAGTTTTCCCTCTGAGCCCGGTTGGCAGAACTGTTGTCTCTTGGCTGTAGACAGCAGCTACTAACTATGGACATAAACAATACTTTCTACTGGACTGGACGCTTCAAACCATAGACTATAGAAACGTTAAAAGACGTCAGAACTCAGAACAGATCGCATCTCAACTTTGAGAGCAGAATGAAAGCGTAGCCCTGAAACATGACGGCCATTAACATGCCGTCATGTTTCCACCTCCACGTTGCTTCTAGCGAGGTAGACAACGAACCCCGGCAGGCTAAACAAACGTTCAGATTTCAAAGATAAAGTGCTCAACCAAGGCTCATTTTGTCAGAATAGATGCCGCTCATCCAGAATTACATGCCGCTCCCGTATTGTTTAATAAAAAGCATTTTTATCCGGTCGGTTTCTGTTTTCCCATGTATTTCCGGACCGATTTTCTGCGAGGCCACGCCCACATCTCATTGTCGGTGCGCAAAAACTGCGCATGAGGAACACCAGGAATTACAAGGAAACACAGAAAACAACCGGATAAAAATGCTCTTTTATTAAACAACACGGGAGCGGCATGTAATTCTGGTTGAGCAGCATCTATTCTGACACAAACTAGCCTTGGGTAAACACTTTGTTTTTGAGATGTGAACGTTTGTTTAGCCTGCTGGGGCTCTTGTTTTACCTCGCTAGAAGCATGGTTAAGGTAGAAACATGACGGTCATATGGCCGCATAGGCGACTCTAGCCTCTTCCAGCAAGGGGTGCACGACCTCTATTACCTCATGCACGCGCGCGCAGCGCGCGTGTACGAAAAAAATTGCGGATATTAGCGGTTTTGTAATGTTGTTTTAGCAGATTTCTGCAGTTAATTTTGTACCCAATGCATTTTTTCAAGTTAAAATCGGTTCGGTTCTACACGGCGGCAGAACCATTTTGGGCTTAATATAATAGGGTTTATAAAAGCATGATCTGACTGTCTTAGTCTTACCTTGGGCTGGTCAGGAGGAAATGGTTCAGTCACGCACAGTGAGACAAGAGTCCTGGCTGATAGAGCCTGAGGTCTGTGTTTTGTAGAGGAAAGTCAGGTACAAAATGATCCTCTCCATGTGATGTTTCAGGGCAAGCAGCTATATTATAATATCTACCGGTAGTCACGTCCATAGTAGTGAAGAGCTCGAACTCCATGCTTTATTTTTAACAGATGTTGTTTTCAATTTCAATACTGGCGCGTGGATATGACATCACATCAGGAGGGGAGGGGGGGGCTGCCTGGAGCTGCCAGCCTCTATCACTACCACTAGGGGGTGTTGTTGTATTCGGTCTGAGTGGATGTAAAGTTACATTACAAAAAAAAAAAAAATCAAAATGGCCGCCTGGCGGCCAGGGGTTGCACGTGCACCCTAGGACACCCCTTAAAATCGCCTATGTATGGCCGTCATGTTTTGCCACTTGGCAGAGCAAAGCCATCCTCATCCCCTTTCTCTGCAAGATGAGCGCTATGTGAAGTTAAGTTTTCCCTCTGAGCCCGGTTGGCAGAACTGTTGTGTCTTGGCTTAGCTGAGCTCGGCTGTAGCAGCTACTAACTATCATAAACTATGGACATAAACAATACTTTAGCAGGTAAAACATGTGAGTAGTTTTTCCACACTGCATGTTCAGGAGCAGAGCTCCACTGCTCAGCCTGTTGCCACTTGGCAGAGAGACAGCCATCCTCAGTCTTCCACTTTGCTTTGCAAGATGAGCCGCGCTATGCGAAGTTAAGTTTTCCCCCTAGCCCGGTTGGCAGAACTGTTGTCTCTTGGCTGTAGACAGCAGCTACTAACTATGGACATAAACAATACTTTCTACTGGACTGGACGCTTCAAACCATAGACTATAGAAACGTTAAAAGACGTCAGAACAGATCATCTCAGAATGAAAGTGGGAAGAGACTCTTGTTGTCAGTCAGATGAATCGTGTCTCCTTTTGTTTTGAACTGGGCTGTGAATATAGCCTGTGTTGAACACAGCTTTAATGTGGCTGTTTTAACACCATAACATTATTAAATACATAAAGCTGTGTTGAACCTACTTGTTTGTTTCCAGCGCAGTGAGCATGGATTCCAGGGTGTTTTAGTAGAACCCCCTCAACTCAGCTCCTGTCCGACGGTCAGAGCGTTCCATTATTTAGCGCTACCCTGGCCTGGCTACTACAGCTCCAGGGACGTGCTGGCCATTGGGAAAAGCAGGACAACTCCCGAACGGCCGGTTCATTCCTGGCCGGTCCAGGCCGGCCATTAGGAAAAAATTAAAAAATAAAATGTCGGCCTTTGTTCCATTTTGGGGGCTGGGTGGCCAACAAAGTAAATCGTCACTGTCGGACAGAAACCTCATATCTCCAAGTTTCAAATTTGTAAATGTTTTCGCAAAGCAAAGCCCTGCTTCATCATACAAGGCCGTCGCACAAAAGTGCGAGGCGTTGTGTGCTTGTAGATCGGCTGTTTTCTCTAGTTTAAATCATTTTTAAAATGATAAATACAAAACAAACGGCTTTGGACATACAAGGTTTCCACCCGACAACGACGAAATATAACTCATGTAATTGGCCCACTGGCTTGTCACTTGTCATGATCTGAAATGTCAAATCTTTGAGTAGCAGCAGCGCTATAGAGAGAGATCTCTCTATAGCGAGCAATGAGGGCCTCTGCAACTCTTTTTCCCGGGCTGAATCAGGGGCCCAGCACGTCCCTGTACAGCTCCCTCACTGCAGTGTGCAGGTGCTGCTGCTAGTGGACACAGCTGGGGACAATCCTGACGTCATCATCATCATCAAGGGAATTCCTCCCCTGCTGCCAGTGACGTTGATGGGGGTTCCCCCAACACTGGTTCTATGGACTAGAAAAAAAGAGCCTCTGCATTCAGATGGACGGTGGATACAGTCAGTAGCCCTGAATACAGGACGGTATATGACCGTCCTGTATTCAGGGCTAATAGTCAGGTGGTCCAGTGGGCAGCAAAACATGCTGACCTTCTGAATGTTAAATAGGCATGATGGGTGTAATCCTGTAAGTAACTAAAGGAATGATGTGTTTACCATTAATGATCCAGCTAGCAGTCATTAAATAAGAATATAATCATAGCCATGAGACAGACATCTTATAATGAACCTGTTTTAACATAGTGTACCATATGAGTTGATACATCTTATAATAAACCTTTTTTAACATAGGGTACCATAGTTGATACATCTTATAATAAACCTGTTTTAACATAGTGTACCATAGTTGATACATCTTATAATAAACCTGTTTTAACATAGTGTACCATATGAGTTGATACATCTTATAATAAACCTGTTTTAACATAGGGTACCATAGTTGATACATCTTATAATAAACCTGTTTTAACATAGTGTACCATAGTTGATACATCTTTTAATAAACCTGTTTTAACACAGGGTACCATATGAGTTGATACATCTTATAATAAACCTGTTTTAACATAGTGTACCATATTAGTTGATACATCTTATAATAAACCTGTTTTAACATAGTGTACCATATTAGTTGATACATCTTATAATAAACCTGTTTTAACACAGGGTACCATATGAGTTGATACATCTTATAATAAACCTGTTTTAACATAGTGTACCATATTAGTTGATACATCTTATAATAAACCTGTTTTAACACAGGGTACCATATGAGTTGATACATCTTATAATAAACCTGTTTTAACACAGGGTACCATATGAGTTGATACATCTTATAATAAACCTGTTTTAACATAGTGTACCATATTAGTTGATACATCTTATAATAAACCTGTTTTAACACAGGGTACCATATGAGTTGATACATCTTATAATAAACCTGTTTTAACATAGTGTACCATATTAGTTGATACATCTTATAATAAACCTGTTTTAACATAGGGTACCATATGAGTTGATACATCTTATAATAAACCTGTTTTAACATAGTGTACCATATGAGTTGATACATCTTATAATAAACCTGTTTTAACATAGTGTACCATATTAGTTGATACATCTTATAATAAACCTGTTTTAACATAGGGTACCATATGAGTTGATACATCTTATAATAAACCTGTTTTAACATAGTGTACCATATGAGTTGATACATCTTATAATAAACCTGTTTTAACATACATATGAGTTGATACATCTTATAATAAACCTGTTTTCCACATTGTCATGTGAATACAGCATAGCTCAACATAGACAGTTTACTATAGGTCACAACACATGGTGTCACACCCTCATAATGATAGCATGTTGTAGCTGAGCTTATAAGGAACAGCAACAAACTCATGTGTGTACAGTATTATCAACCTGTTATCAGGGGGTTTCAACTGATGGTGAAGCAGGGACCACCATCCTGACTAAGAATCAACCTGGGGACCACTGCTGTGTTGGGTGGGGATATGTGGGCTAAGGTTAGTTAAAGCAGGGGTTCTCAACCTTTTCAGGCTGCGACCCCCAAAATAACCCTATTTGAACTGGGGACCCCTCAGAATAATCACATTTGAACTGGGGACCCCCCACACTGCACAAGCACTTGAATTGTAGGAGTTGGCATTACATTTAGTTTGACTCGATCTATTCAATTGTGAAAATGTCTCTAATATTTGAAAGTTTGACCAATGTTTGTCCAGAAGTACTAAAAAGATCTTTAAAAAACAAGTCCTTAAATTGTCACTTTAGAAATGTGCAGATACCATGTATATACTTACAGTTACAGTATACTGTATGTTGGTCTGTTTACTGTTGAGTGAGAAAACAATGTTAACATTTAGCTAATCATCTGGGGACCCCCAAAATAATTTGGGGACCCCTCTGGGGGTCCCGACCCACAGGTTGAGAACCATTGAGATAAAGATGGGGTGCCATGATTTTCCCCCTCTAAAACATGATTATCTACTATTTATGATTATACAATAGGAGTATGTGGCCACACCCACCAGTTCATTAAGTATGCCTGGTTGTCATGGTGGGTGGTGACCCAGCTGAAGTTAGCCACAACCACGTGTGTTGGGTGGATGGTAATTAGGGGAGGGGTTGATTCTATGATGTAATTGTATCTGTGTTTTGGTGGCAGGTGGCAGCCTCCAGTTAAAAACTCAAATACAAAGAGAATACATAATTGCTCATAACAACCACACCAGGGGGTCTAATGAAGTACTGTCAACCTCCTAGACACATGAAAACCAGAAAAAGTACAAAACTATGGCACCGCCTCTTTAAAGGTAGGTTAATTGGGCCCTTGAAGATTGCTCTAAATTAGTCTATCGACACCTGTTAGTTGTAGCTCTTTTGAAGTTCAAAGGAGGCAATTAAGAGCTCTGGTGAGTCTATTGGCTGGAGCCAGGCTACAGATTCCCTGGAGGATCAGAGTCCATCTGGACTGGGGCAGAATGCAGTATGGGAGAACCACAGCATTCTGCCCCAGTCCAGATGGACTCTGATCCTCCAGGGAATCTGTAGCCTGGCTCCAGCCAATAGACCCGCCCACTCTCTGAGTGAACTGCTTCTCTTGGTCTGGATGTGTCATATGACGCGTCTCTTGATACGGTATCTTGAAATACCGACCAATGAAATCAATGCAATACGGAGGAGGGGTGCGTCTAACTTTTGAAAATCAACAGAAACAGTGGAGGGAGGGGTGGCTCACCAGAGCTCTTAATTGCCTCCTTTGAACTTCAAAAGAGCTACAACTACAGGTGTCGATAGCTCGTTAGTGATTCTCTCTAATCAATGAAACATCAAAGACAATGACCTGTTTGGTGCATGTCATTGAGGGGAGGGGGAGGAGGGAATGTTTTGTGTGCAAAAGTCAAACACAACCCCTCCCACCAGATATCTTGTGATTGGGAATTTCAAATTTTAAATCCCCTCCCCTTTTCAATCAAATAGAATGGGGACAACTTCAACTCAAGCCCCAGCGTAGAGTCTGAAATCAGGCTAGGGAATCTGTGTGTCCCTCTGAGTTCAGTGCAAGACCTGTCTGTGATCGTTCCCAGTGAGAAACCTGAATGTGCAGATATTCCCCAGAATCGACCCCGTACGGGCTGTTCTTGTCCCTGCCAGTGAAAAGACTCTATCACACACTTCGTTTTGGGAAGAGAGTCTGGAATTTCGGGGAGAGATTATTTTTCTGGGGGGCGGGCTAAAGCCTATTGACGTAATGTTAGGGGCGGTTTAAAAAATGTCAAGGTGACTTGATCTTTATTGCTCCCTTTGAACTTCAAAGTGGTTGTAAACCGCAGTAATTGATTGAGCCATACAAGTGTCAATAGCTCGTTAGTGTTCTCTCTAATCAATGAAGCATCAAAGACAACTACCTGTTTGATGCCTGTCATAGAGGGGAGGGGGAGGAGGGAATGTTTTTGTGTCCACGCAGCCTACAGCCCTGATTGGCTAACCCTTTCTGGTGGCTGGTGGAAATGGATTCTCAATTGTGAGGCTCCAGACCACACTACACCACGGGGTGGTGTTGTGCGTTCTGGTTTATTAATCAGGCTACCACACACCCAGTGCCCAGTCATGGTTTTCACCTTCGACCTCCACGTCCAGCTGTGATACCCTGAGTTGAAGTTGCCTGGCGTTGCCAGCCTCTATCACACACTTCCCGCCAGGGGGTGGTGTTGTGCTCGGTCTGGTTTATTAACCAGGCAAGAGTTGAAGCCCTCAGTGCCCAGTACCCACAGTTCCACTGGTTCCTCCTCTCTCAGAGCCCAGTACCCACAGTTCCACTGGTTCCTCCTCTCTCAGAGCCCAGTACCCACAGTTCCACTGGTTCCTCCTCTCTCAGAGCCCAGTACCCACAGTTCCACTGGTTCCTCCTCTCTCAGAGCCCAGTACCCACAGTTCCACTGGTTCCTCCTCTCTCAGAGCCCAGTACCCACAGTTCCACTGGTTCCTCCTCTCTCAGAGCCCAGTACCCACAGTTCCACTGGTTCCTCCTCTCTCAGAGCCCAGTACCCACAGTTCCACTGGTTCCTCCTCTCTCAGAGCCCAGTACCCACAGTTCCACTGGTTTCTCCTCTCTCAGAGCCCAGTACCCACAGTTCCACTGGTTCCTCATCTCTCAGAGCCCAGTACCCACAGTTCCACTGGTTCCTCCTCTCTCAGAGCCCAGTACCCACAGTTCCACTGGTTCCTCCTCTCTCAGAGCCCAGTACCCACAGTTCCACTGGTTCCTCATCTCTCAGAGCCCAGTACTCCCAGTTCCACTGGTTCCTCCTCTCTCAGAGCCCAGTACCCACAGTTCCACTGGTTCCTCCTCTCTCAGAGCCCAGTACCCACAGTTCCACTGGTTCCTCCTCTCTCAGAGCCCAGTACCCACAGTTCCACTGGTTCCTCCTCTCTTACATCAATGGATCAGCATTACGATGGTCCCCGTTCACACTGGTCAGATCATCAGACATTACGATGTCCCAGACTCTGAAGGCCAGGTTGCCCAACTTCTTGTCTGTGGTTTACAGTGTGGTAAATAAATAAAACATATATCTATATTCATTTATTTGTCTCAGGTATTCAACTAACACACACTATTGCGTACGCTTTTTGCAGTTTAAAAATATGAAAAATGAAATTGTAAATCCTACCTGACCTGGTGGAGACCTGTGCTCCGAGGAGCACTTTTTCTAGTTTATAGACTATATATTGTTTGCCAGGTCAATCAAGATTTGTGTTGTTGAAATGTTTCAAAAATAAAATGTTCAAATTCAAAGAAATTTTGAAAATGGCAGATCTACAAGCTCACAACGTGTCACATTGCACCATGTTGTCAGCTTAAAATACCTCTCCTGTGTTATTTTGTCCTACTTCTGAATGACAGATGAATTTCAAATAGAGGTTTATCTCATCTCATGTCACCTTATTGTATCTTATAGAGATGTTGCTGGTGGCTGCTGGTTCCTCCCACCAACCTGACAGAGGCACACAGAGAGTTTGGTGCGCTGGTGCTTTTTGTGTTTTAAACGTCTCCTATTGAATTTACACATCTCTTCTGTGAACTATTTTAGTGTTGTTATTAAATAAAGAAACACTGGAGTTTGTATAGCGGATGGCTTGTGTAGTAAATGCGCAGTGCGCCGGTGCTCAGCGCAACGCAGCGTAAATGACTGCAGGCAGCGGCCGCCGACCGGGCTACAAGTGGACTCCATGGACACTGACTGACTGACTGACTGACTGGCTGACTGGCTGACTGACTGACTGACTGGCTGACTGACTGACTGACTGACTGACTGACTGACTGACTGGCTGGCTGACTGACTGGCTGGTTGGCTGGCTGGCTGGCTGGCTGGCTGACTGACTGACTGACTGACTGACTGACTGACCGTGACCAGACGCAGCCACCGCACCGAGCCACTAGTGTGGTACGATGTGTACTTCCGTAGGATTTTTGTGCTAAAATTGAGGGGTCCATCTGGGGGGTCCCAGGTGAGGAAAGACCCCAACCAAAAGTCAGAAAGCTTATTCTGGCTGCTTCAAAGGTGTAATAGATGTTTTAAAACCTACAGAACAACCCTAATATTAAGAAAATTGGACATTAACTGGCTGGCATACTGTTCTGGGAGGTCCCAAACTAGATGACCCCCAGAAAGGGGGTGGGGGTCCGGAAAAGTTGACACCCATCATTTTCTCATAGTTTGGACTCTATAGAACCAGGATCTGCAAGAAAATCAATTTTAGCACAAAAATCCTACGGGAGCTGTTTTTTGGACGCATCGTACCACACTACACTGGAAGTTTTATGTTTACGCTCACATGATGTCCTGCTTACCTCCCACGAGTGCTGCCAGTTCATTATTGTTAAATTCACTGTTTGAGTGACAGACCTTTATGCAGCATTTGGGAAACACAGAACAAACAGCGTTCCGTATTGGTTCAATATGGAACACAACATTTCATTCTCAAATACAGAGAGAATCCGTATTTTACGGAACGGGTGGCAACCCTAGTCACGGGTGACGGTCTGTCAGTCTGTGTCCTGTCCAATCACACGCAGCCTGGCCGCTGCGCTGCCTGTCATAAACACATGTTTACCCCACAAGCTGCTCTACAAGCTCCAGTGTTTGGTTATTTAATAACAACACTCTAATAGTTCACAGAACAGATGTGTGAATTCAATAGGAGACATTTAAAAGACTGTAGAGATGAGAGAAGCAGGCAGGTAATCAGGTTCTTCCATCAGTTTATTAGGCACAGACCGAGACAACGGAGCAGCGGAGACTGAGCCCCCACCAGCAGGCTCGCTGGTGGGACATTCAGTGTTACTTATATTGGTCATGTCTGTCAATCATTACATTGAAAAGAGCCACGGATCAAAGGCTCAAAGGTGAGAATGCTACCCTAAGCTGTGTGTCCAGTCACACTTACACAAACATGTGCTGGCTCATTCTTACCTAACCTTAAGATTATGAACCTAATAGTAATAATATTTAGTTTTTGATCCACTTTGATCTACTTCACACTCACAAAGCACAAACACACCAAACACTCTGCGTAGCGTCTGTCAGGTTGGTGGGAGGAACCAGCAGCCAGCAGCAACCCCTCTACCAGGTCAAGATAAGATACAATATAAGGTGACACCAGATGAGATAAACCTCCATTGATCCTGGAGGGAAATTCAGCTGTCATTCAGAAGTAGGACAAATTAATTATGAGCTCACAACGTGTCGCAATGTGACACCTTGTGAGCTTGTGGACCATTTTTGGAAATATTTTCTGAAACATTTTAAAAACAAGAATCTTGAATGACCTGGCAAAAAATATATAAACTAGAAAAAGTTCTCAGAGCATAGGTACATAAACTACTTAATAAAATGATGGCAACTATTTACAATAAATGTTTTTGAGTATAAGTAAATACAACTCATATTTGATTTAATATGAGTAATTTAAATTGAAACTAACCAAAAGAATTAACACTTAAGCAAAAATATTGGTAACACTTCCTTTTACGGTACAGTAATAACCAGGTAATTACTGGGTAATTACTTGGTAACTACCAGGTAATACCCAGCATTTACTGTGTAATAACCAGGTAATTACATGGTAACTACCATGGTAACTACCTAGTTATTAATTAGTAATTACCTTCTATGTTCCTGAAAACTACCAGGTAATTACCAGGTAATAATAATATTTACCTGGTAATTACATAGTAAGTACCTGGTAATACACCTAGTAATTTCCAGGTATATTACCTGGTAGTTACCAGGTATTTTCCTGGATACTAAAAGGTATTTACCAGGTAATTATGAGTATTTTGTTATGCAATTACTATGTAATTACATGGTAACTACAACTTACATTGCTAAAATTTGAACGATACAGAAAAGATTGAGGGATTAGCATCGTCCAATGAAGAGATGGTCGTGCTAATCTCCTCTGAATTATTCCAATCTTTGCATTATCAACATTATTATAACTCTTATTAGTACTTATTATTAGTACTCTTTGTATTATTCCAATTTAGGAAAAGTCAACATTATAGTATGGGTTTTCTTATAGGGCTTCTCAACTGTAATACATAACATTACGTTCAGTTGTACTTTTTTTTATCATACTCTACTATACTATAGTCTCTATAATTAATAGTGAGGTCTTAAAGGTATATTCAGTGATTGTATTTCATTCAAATAAAAATATAATTGGTACATTTTTAATTCATTCTCCTCACTAGAATGTGTGCTAACCATATAAGGACTTCCAACATGGTCCATGTTATGAGCATAGCTAGATTCGGTTTTCAGAGGTGGCCAGCCAGTCCTCGACCAATCAGGGTAGAGTATTGCTGTAGTTATGATGTTTAGTTATGGTGGTCAAAATAATAGTTTTGAGAACCACATTTGCTCTGAATTAAGAACGTCTGCTAAATGCCTAGATTGTAAACTACTGAACTCATAAAATGCCACAGTCTGGTAGTAAATCAGTATCATACATATCCTGAAGCTGGAGACGTAGGCCTACCGATATTCAGTGATTGGGTCTAATGATCAAAACATTAAACATTTCCACGCTGTAAGGCCAGTGAGGAACAAGATGACCCCCGGCCACTTTCATTATCACTGAATACACCTTTAAATGTTTGGTTGATAGTAAAAGTGGTGAACGGTCCATCCCTGTGTCCTACCAGCATCTAGCAGACCTTACAGTAGAATGGAGTGATCTGTAGTTTTCCACTCACGTCTGTACGTTACAATGTCCTCCGACCCATTCTAGACCGCTCTGTTCGCTATGAAGTTGAATCTTAATTCTGCCTTACAATCTGTTTTACAATCTTTAACCCGTCTTACAACATGCTTCTAAAAAAGCCTGTGCCCATCATAAGTGATGTGAGGTTAAAAGAAAACATAATAAAAATACTAAAAAGGCTAAAAAGACTGCAAAAAGAGCGTACACAGCTGCACACAACTTGTGGGCCAAATTATTTTCGGGGGTCCCCAGATGATTAACATGAAGGAACAGTTCAACCCTAAGATGACTTTTTTTTTGTCATGGAGACATGAGTTCAATAATATGTTGTTTTAGGCTTAGGGTTAGTGAGGCGTTGTGAGCATGTAGATCTGCTATTTTCACAATAGAACCGTGTTATACAAAATGTAATGCCTCATCTCTTAGAGCTCGTCAGGTTGGGGGGGGGGATGTCTCCAGTTACAATATGATTATTTTGGGGGTCCCCAGTTAAGATATGATTATTTTGGGGGTCCCCAGTTAAGATATGATTATTTTGGGGGTTGTGGCCTGAAAAGGTTGAGAACCATTGCTTTAGAGGAGACCAGAGCAGGGTGGTTGTAGCGATCTCTTAAAAAAGGAAGCTCTAAATACAATATGTTGTGTGCCTACGATGTTGCTAAAGTTGTATTTTACATGCTTTGTGAAATAAACACTTTGGATCTTGATTCAACTTTCACACGTTGTTACTGAAAACCAAAACTGCCAAAGTGTTTCGTTGTGCTTTAAATAAGTGTTACAAAAACCAACAGTCAATCAAGTGAATTTTATTGACACAAAGCCAAATCAAAACAGTTTTCTACATTTAACATAATAGAGCAGCAGGTCAAGATCACCCACCAGTTTACCCAACAATAGCCAACAATAGCCAGTGGCTCAGGGGTCATTAGACCGTCATCAGTTCGAATTCGGGCTCCCCCAGAGTTAGTGTCAAAGAGCAAGACTCTGAACCCCTAGAATTTATTTGCTTACCCCTCGGGAGCAACTAGGGCCTGACTGCTCCTGATGAGCAGGTTGGTGCCTTGCATGGTTTCCTCCACCATGGGTGTGAATGGGTGGATGTAATGCACAATCTGTGTAAAGAGCCCTGGATAAATGCACCATTTACCTTTTTAATAGGCTCTATGCAAAGAAACCATTGATACTAATGAAGGCTCTGTTCCATTCTGCTCAAACAGAGTCAGTGTTACCAATGATACTGATGAAGGCTCTGTTCCATTCTGCTCAAACAGAGTCAGTGTTACCAATGATACTAATGAAGGCTCTGTTCCATTCTGCTCAAACAGAGTCAGTGTTACCAATGATACTAATGAAGGCTCTGTTCCATTCTGCTCAAACAGAGTCAGTGTTACCAATGATACTAATGAAGGCTCTGTTCCATTCTGCTCAAACAGAGTCAGTGTTACCAATGATACTAATGAAGGCTCTGTTCCATTCTGCTCAAACAGAGTCAGTGTTACCAATGATACTAATGAAGGCTCTGTTCCATTCTGCTCAAACAGAGTCAGTGTTACCAATGATACTAATGAAGGCTCTGTTCCATTCTGCTCAAACAGAGTCAGTGTTACCAATGATACTAATGAAGGCTCTGTTCCATTCTGCTCAGACAGAGTCAGGGTGCTGATATTGTGCACGTTGGCTCACTGGAAACACTCTGCTACACCAGTGGTTCTAAAAGGTGTGGTCCAGGGACCCTCGTGGTCCCTTGAGGGGGAACCAAATGGACCCTTACGGGTGTGTAACTCTGAGAGTGTACAAATGGAACTTTGGTTCCATTCGAACACTCTCAGAGTTATGAGGGTCCTTGAAATGAAAAGGTTTGAGAACCATAGTGTGCTACACTAACAGAGCCTTCATTAGTATCATTGGTAACACCTTGTGAAGGAAGTAAGGAAGAACTCAGTGTAGGGTACCCCAATAGGCGGCCCGCGGGCCATTTGCGGCCCGCGGGGGGCTACTGTCTGGCCCCCACCAACCCCAGTAATAATGGTGGTATAAGAGCAGCAACAACACTAGTATATCGTCGTTGTCGGGTGGAAAACCCGTATCTCAAAATGTGTACGTTCTTTTGCAAGGTAAAGCTCTGCTTCATCAAACAAGGCCGTCGCACAAAAGTAGTGAAAACAGCCGATCTACAAGCACACAACGCCTCGCGGTGAACGGTTTTGGACATACAACATTTTCACCCGACAACAACGATATCCAAACTGTCACTGGAGTAGCGGGAACGCCACCGTCGCCCCCTGCAATGTTGTGGCCCTCGACCTGGTTCCCTAGACATAATTCAATGTTGCGGCCCTCGACTTGGTACCCTAGACATAATTCAATGTTGCGGCCCTTACCCTAGACATAATTCAATGTTGTGGCCCTCAGCTTGGTACCCTAGACATGATTCAATGTTGTGGCCCTCAGCTTGGTACCCTAGACATAATTCAATGTTGTGGCCCTCAGCTTGGTACCCTAGACATGATTCAATGTTGTGGCCCTCAGCTTGGTACCCTAGACATAATTCAATGTTGTGGCCCTCAGCTTGGTACCCTAGACATGATTCAATGTTGTGGCCCTCAGCTTGGTACCCTAGACATGATTCAATGTTGTGGCCCTCAGCTTGGTACCCTAGACATGATTCAATGTTGTGGCCCTCAGCTTGGTACCCTAGACATGATTCAATGTTGTGGCCCTCAGCTTGGTACCCTAGACATGATTCAATGTTGTGGCCCTCAGCTTGGTACCCTAGACATGATTCAATGTTGTGGCCCTCAGCTTGGTACCCTAGACATGATTCAATGTTGTGGCCCTCGGCTTGGTACCCTAGACATGATTCAATGTTGTGGCCCTCGGCTTGGTACCCTAGACATGATTCAATGTTGTGGCCCTCGGCTTGGTACCCTAGACATGATTCAATGTTGTGGCCCTCGGCTTGGTACCCTAGACATGATTCAATGTTGTGGCCCTCGGCTTGGTACCCTAGACATGATTCAATGTTGTGGCCCTCGACTTGGTACCCTAGACATGATTCAATGTTGTGGCCCTCGGCTTGGTACCCTAGACATGATTCAATGCTGTGGCCCTCAGCTTGGTACCCTAGACATGATTCAATGTTGTGGCCCTCGGCTTGGTACCCTAGATATAATTTGGCCCTTGGGGAAAACTAATTGGGGAACCCTGCTCTCGAACGTGATTCACAGGCCAACTACTCAAATTAGTCCATGGGCCATACGAGATGTCGGTGTCTGAAAGGTGGCAAAGGTTACCATGCATTTTTGAAAAGCTCTATATCTGTAGATTATATGTTGTTATGATAACCCTTTCTGAGACACAGCTAAATTGGTGTTATCAGCTGCTAGAGTTGGTGTCCCATTAACTTAATATACTGGGGGGAAAAAGCAAAAAAAATGAATAAATCTGCTTTAAGTAACATATGAGGGGTCAAACTAGGTGTTTTTTCATGATTCTGAATCCATTGCAAGCAGGTGTTTTGCACGAAAAACATTCCTTGGGCTAAAACTGTCCCCACAAAAGTGTGAAACATAGTATTGTGGGGCTGTTTTTTTCCCCTTCTTTTTTCCCCCCTGTATATTAAGTTAATGGGACACCAACTCTAGCGGCTGATAACACCAATTTAGCTGTGTCTCAGAAAGGGTTATCATAACAACATATAATCTACAGAGATAGATTAGTCCATGGGCCATCTCGAGCCTCTAGAACATGATTCACAGGTCAACTACTCAAATGGCTGCTTTGCATAGCAGGTTTACAAGTGAGAGTGCAAATGCATCCTGACTCCTCACAGAGGCTACACCACTGTTTGTCAAACCGTGGGTCGACGGATTCTTATTAAAAGTGAACCGCAGATAAAACAATGACCATTACACTGCTGTGTGTTAATATTAACTTCATATCTCTAGTAACATTGTATCACGTATAGAGGGTATGCACGTCCACTGGGACCCGCCCCCTAATCTAGACTGAGTGGCAAAACATTGAGCAGCATGGAGCATTGGAGTTTGGAAGTGCTAGTTGCAAATCACTCAACGGCCCTGCATACCACCTGTTTCTAATTTGCACATAATGCAGGAGGCAGCAGGATGTTGTGTTGTTGAAAACGAGTGCTTCCAAACTCTGACACTTGGAAAAATAAAAACCTGCACAGAATATCTTGACAGAAAGTAGCTCATAACATGCCTATGGTGGATTTTTATGAAACAAAAACTTTGCAGATAGAAAGAGGATAATTCAAGCTTTCAGTACAGCCGCAATGTTGGTGAGTTAACTTTGTTTAATTCAATCAGATAGGACTTTTCTGTTTGGATGTATGGGCTGTCAATGGCAGAAATTAGTTTTTTGCCACTCAGTAGGCGTTCCCACAAAACTTCCAGCAACAGTGATGTCACACGCATACCCTCTATTGTACTTATCAATTTAAGCTCCAACATTGCATCATGTATTAGCATCAACTTCATCTCTTTAGTAACATTGTATCATGTATTGTACTTATCAATTTAGGCTCTAACAATGTATCATGTATTATCATCAATTTAATCTATCTAGTAACATTAACATTGTATCATGTATTATCATCATTTAATCTATCTAGTAACATTAACATTGTATCATGTATTATCATCAGTTTAATCTATCTAGTAACATTAACATTGTATCATGTATTATCATCAGTTTAATCTATCTAGTAACATTAACATTGTATCATGTATTATCATCAATTTAATCTATCTAGTAACATTAACATTGTATCATGTATTATCATCAATTTAATCTCTCTAGTAACATTAACATTGTATCATGTATTATCATCAATGTAATCTCTCTAGTAACATTAACATTGTACGTTAACTTCGTCTCTCTAGAATTATATTGTAAATGCAATATTTGTTTTTAATAGGAATATAAGCATGTCTAGGTCTGTTAGATCTTCATCAGATTATCAATATATGACTAACTGTATATGTTGTCATTTCTGCTTGTCTTAAACCTGTCTTAGAACAGGCTTCACAGATTGGACATCATCTGATTAATCCAGGTCACATATTTGTGGACATTGGCGTAGACACCAGGCTTGGTCCTCGCAGCACATGCGGTCCCCCAGCTCACCACACCAGTGATGTAATGAACCCCATCCTGTTTACACATCAGAGGACCGCCTGAATCACCCTGTAGAGACAACCAGTTTAATACCGTTATTATATAGACTTTATACAACCAGTTTAATACAGTTATTATATAGACTTTATACAACCAGTTTAATACAGTTATTATATAGACTTTATACAACCAGTTTAATACAGTTATTATATAGACTTTATACAACCAGTTTAATACAGTTATTATATAGACTTTATACAACCAGTTTAATACAGTTACTAGTAAGACACCTGAGGGTGACATGCGACCTCAGGGTGACATCGCGCCAATTCTTGACCATCTGGCCAACCACAGCGTTTCTCTGACGATTCTAGTTGTTATCATTCTGGGGGGAGTTTGTTCATGTTATTGTGAGGGTATCAACCCTAGGAGACACGGGGAGAACATGCAAACTCTACATATAAAGGCCCTATCGCCCACACCCTAGTTGGGGTTGGCGATAGGGCCTTTCTGTGTGGAGTTTGCCTAAACATGGAGATGTGGTACAGAATGACTCAAATATGGGCATAAAAAGTATGTCATGTGACATCACTTCCTGTACAGACACAAGGAAGTTATTTAAGAAGGAAGGGAAACACGTGACCACATGGGCATGCGTATGGAGCTCAGCATGGGTGCCAGAACCTGCACCGGAAGTACGATAAAATACATGTCAGTGAAGCGACCACAGTTTTCCCAGTGACCCTGAGCGCAAAGGTGGGGGCCGATGGGCAATAGGCTTCCCACACTCCCGCGCCCCCCACCGTTGCGCTCAGGGCCGTTGGGAAAACCGTGGTCGCGTCAGTGAATGGAGCCGGCTTGATCAGCTCATGAACAAACCTGGAACAAAAACTATTTATGAACTACTGAGACCTTTGTCATATAATCTGTTCAGGAATATAAAAGAAGACATATCAAAGGTATTTTTACAATCACTTGCTTTTCGATGTGCACAGTACATAATGAAATAATAATAATAACAGTAAATAATAATCGTTTCTGTCTCCGAAGTATCGCGAGATTTGGTTCCCAGAGAGGAAACGGCGGATAGTCTCGCGATACTTGGCTCGTTAAGAAACATACTTTTTGCTCTTTAGATACTGCTATAAAATGACACAGTGCACACATCGAAAATCCACACAGCACAAAAAAATGTGTGACATGCCTGCTTTTATTTTCCTGAGCTGAGTATGTTATAAAGGTCTCACTTTTTCATAAATAGTGTTTGTTCATGTTCATGTGAGCTGCTGGGAGGCTGCTCCACAATCTTCCACCGAACTTCCGGCTGCAGTTTGGCACCCATGGTGCGACCAATCTGCCGGTTGGAACTGCGAGATAGCGAAAGGGGCGTGGCTGTCTGTACCTCTTTATTTACCTTGTACAGACAGTCAGACAGACAGCCATTGACTCCGGCCTAACAATGGCTACTGTCTATGACGGTAGTCCCATATGACATGATGGACTGGACCATCTCCATATATAGTGTTCTCCACATCTCCATGTTTAGGCCAAACAGGTTTGCTCCATTTCTCCATGTATAGGTCCAAATGCCCAACGTTGAGCTTGACAACGAAACGTTCTTAACACAGCCGCCCCCATATTTACTTTAGAAAATATGTTAAATTCTAAACGTTTTGAGTACCGGTTTGATACAAGAGCGAATAAGCGCTACACTTCTGGAATCATGTGCGTCGACTTAAAGTTGGATCCAGGCCTAATAACTTTATCTTCCTCCTTGTTACACCTCCTTGTTACATTTTCTTTTCTGAGACTGCCGACTGCACATTGTACCTCATCCACCCTTTCTTCTCTCTACTTTTGGTATCTTTATCCTCCTCCTCCTTTTTTTCTTTTTTATTCTTCTCTTTTTTTGACTTTCTTAGTCTTGTGTATCCTTCTCTTTTTTTGTCTTTCTTAGTCTTGTGTAGACGCCCTGTACAGGAAGTGATGTCACAACTCGCTGACTTCACTTCCTGTACAGATTACAGAAGGTCACACAGCGACAAGGTTTTTCAGGGTAAATGCGACCTTTGGTCGCAACAATGAGTGTATTCTGTACAGGAAGTGATGTCAGTGTGATGTCAGTGAGTCGTGACATCACTTCCTGTACGGGGCAGGCTACACAAGACTAAGAAAGACAAGAAAAGAGAAGAATAAAAAAGAAAAAAAGGAGGAGGAGGATAAAGATACCAAAAGGAAAGAGAAGAAAGGGTGGATGAGGTACAATGTGCGTATCCTCCTCCGATCTGATACGGAGCGGCTGGACTTAGATCACCTATGAAAGAATGTCCATCCACCTGGAGAAAAGAAAATGTAACAAGGAGGTGGCAACGGGTGGCCAGATAAAGTTATTAGGCCTGGATCCGACTTTAAGTCGACGTACAGGATTCCAGAAGTGTAGCGCTTATTCGCTCTTGTATCAAACCGGTACTTGAAACGTTCTTAGAATTTAACATATTTTCTAAAGTAAATATGGGGGCGGCTGTGTTAACACAGCCAGGTACATTTTGGTCCATTTTATTTGAAGTAAGAGTAATTGAATCTGTGGTAGTAACCAATAGCATATCTAGTTTCAAACATGAGCAATAAAGCCAGCAGAGATCCCAGTCCGCATACAGATAGCCCCATTGATGTAATGAAGAACAAACACGGCAATGCAGCTGTGAGATACCAGGATGCCTGGGTTAAATGGTCAAGAGGTTATTGGCCTGCCACTGGTAGCTTTAATGACCAAGATCTGAATCATGTGAGGCTTATGGGAGAAGAGCACATTAAGAAATTGAGCACAAAGGATAGAGATAAGTGTAATGTGGCACTGTCCTTTTGGGAACTTGAAATTCAATTGAGCGATGAGAAAAGCAAAAGAGAAAAACGAGAAAAAAAGAGAAGGACAAAAGGGAGGACGCAGAAAGGCTTAAATTACAGGATTTAAAACTTGAACAAATTGCAGAAAAGCTTAAACTACAGGAAATTATAAATAAACAAAATGAAGAGGGACAATGTATTGTCACACAAATGGCCTTCCCACAACTCAAATGCCCATGCTTTTGGAGCAGACGAAGGGCATAGAGTTAAGATATTTAGACCGTGGGGACCAAACGAGCTGAACTCATTGCTTTTTCAGAATAGCTTTCCTAACCCTAAAATGATTGTGTCCAAGTTAATTTATGGATAAATTAGAAACAATGACAAAAGTTTATGACATAGTTCCATGTGATTATGGAATGTGCATTAGGACCTGGTACATTTAGGGACTTGAAACATGAAATGGCAATACTAAATGGCACTAAATGGGAGGGAGGTCAAACAATTGACACATGTATGAGAACCATTAAAAATGCGTTAAAAGCATATACAAGGAAGTTTGCTAACATTAACAACATCACAACCGCTTATCAGAAGACCAATGAGGATGTTAGTGACTGGGCCGCAAGATTCAAATCATTATGGGAAACCAACAGTGGGATGGAAGAGAACGAAGCAGAGCCGTTTCAAGTTCAGTATTTTGTCCACCCTTGCCATCCACAGTGGCAGAGCTGCCATGGTAACTGATTCATGCTCCACCCATTGCCAATAAGGAGGCGTATTTAAACCTGCCAGTCTTTCCTGTCTCTTGTGCTTAGTACTTCGCATGAAGCACGCCACGTTACTTGCTCCAGTCACCTGCGTTCTTTGTCGAGCCACCGACCGAGTAAAAGTAATTAAGTTATTAATTACGTGCCGTGGGCTATTGTTCCAAACGTAGGAGACGGTGTTTGAAGGAGCGCTCGTTTTATGGTTAGATATATCACAGTTTTGTCCACGACATTGCAAGCGGCGCGAAGGCCAGCGGACCTTGGTCCTGCTCTTCGCGCCCGAGCGCCGCAGGCGTGAGTGCCCGCGAGTTACGATGCCGTGGTGAATGCAATCATTATATTTATGCCCAGGCCGTAAGGCCTGGGCAAGCCCACGATAAACGCCCGCGCAGTCCAAGTGACCACAGCCGAGCGCTCCAGACCTCCGCTCCAGCCAATCACAAGCCGCGCCTTCTAATTTATGCAACCCCGTCTCCTACGGTAGGAATACTCGCGTACCGTGGACGGTTTCAGTATGCTTCCTCCTTCAGTGCAACATCATACAGAACAGAAGCCACAAACTCCAGCCACAGCATTCTTTTGTACTCCAGCGTCATATCCTTGACTTTCAGCGTCGGTCGCGGAAAGCAAAATCAAACTCAACATGGTTCTATCTACCGTCTTCAGACTCCAACTCAAACCCCCGCTATTACCCGCGGCCGCTTCTCGTCAGATATCCCCGGTTCATGCCGTCTCGCGGGCCGCGAGTCACGGCGTCGGATATCCCCGGTTCTGTACAACGCCACCACGGCTCAACGTCTCTGGTACAGACTCCACATTATGTTCAGAGAAGCTTCTCTCTCCCCCCCGCTCCTCCATCCAAACCGGCACACAACACAGGACCCTCGCTGGACTTCCATGAAGTCTCCCAGAGCCAGCGCAAAATACACAACAACTTTGATGACATCTTCCCCAGGTCCAGAGCTGTCCTGCTATCCGACTCCCAATTCCCAAACAACAACACACAAGCTAAGTTCCCTAACTTCCTGACTATATCAAACTTCCCCTCCTTCAGTCATAGTAGCCTACCATCCCATCATAACTGCCCTGTTTGCTTGAGTGTTACAAGCTTACCCGATCATGCCTGATCAATTCTAAAGAGTACAACAGTGTCACCATAATTGCATAATGTGGCGCTATGTTAGGTTGGTGGGAGCAACCAGCAACCCGAAATTTAATTCCCACCCTAATTAATTTGTTAACCCTTCATTCATTATTCTACTCAATCACCCATTAATTTCCTACTCTTAAAGTCCTCCCTACTTCATTTTCGATTGCCATTGAATTGCTAAATTTCTATCTATCTTGCCTCCTCTTACTGCCTTATTCACCTTCACTTTGCTACGAGAATGTCCATCTAACTTATGTCTTGACACGATACAGCATTATGGTAAAATAAGTATTGCTTCAATAATTGCTCATCAAGTGCACCTAAATGCTATGAGCTTGTGGCATGTTACTATTAAATGACTGCCCATACTATCTCACTTGCTTCCTTTTGTAGGCTACCTCAGCGTATACTCATGCCCACCGTTAAAAACCTATTCAGTTTCATGAAGATGCCTTCCATTGACAAACTTTCATACATGACTATATTTGTATGAATACAATAATTGTCAAGCCGATTCTATTTTTGTGGTAATGAAACAACCGCTACACAATAATCATTCAGTCTTCCATTCCTTACATTAATCTTTCCATCTATCCTCCCATTTTACATCCCTGTCCATCTCCCCATCATAGACCTATCCCGTCACCCATTTTCTATCCTTCCTCCCGTTCAGTCACTCATCCATACCTACATTAAACTAGAGTTCTCAAAGGACAACTTTAGTTTTTTACAACAAGGGTTCATATTTTAGATTGTAATTAAAGAAAATAAAAGATGAGAGTTAAAATGATTTCATTAACTTCTTTCTATTGTTTTAGAGATTCTTATTTCAGTGGTTGGGGCATGCGAAGAAGTGGCTAAATATGTCATTTTACACAAAATAAGCTAATTCTCAAGATATAACGCAACCTTTCATGGTTGGAAGTGTTACTGTAAATAGTATTAAAGAAACTGCTGGCTTATTGTGTCTAAAAAGACATATTTAGCCACTTGTGCGCATGCCCCATGCGTTGCGTACGCATGCCCCACATTTTAGCACGCTAAACATGATAAAACAATAGAACGAAGCAAATGAAAACATTTTAACACTGACTTTTTCTTTTCTCTATTTACAATCTAAAATATGAACCCTTGTTGTAAAAAACCAAAGTTGTCCTTCAACGGGCCTGAAAATTAAGGCCCGGCCCTAACTGGGCCCGACAGGGCAGACCCGAGGCTCGGCCCGACCCTAACGAGTTTCATCATTTTAAGCCCGAGGGCCGAGTGAAGGAAAATAAATAAATTAAAAAACGCCTCCAGGTGGCGCCACGCCAGCACAGTGGTGACCGTACCACATGGTTCCCCATTATAGCGGAGTTATGCTGAGAGATAGGCTGAGAGAGGAGAGAGTTTAGCCTACCTTTCCACTTTTGATTCGGCAATGTTTTCTCATGAAGAAAAGTCCTCATCGTGTCCACACCCTGACCCTACAACGCATGATGCATCTGTCTGCATGTGCCGTAAGTCTGTCGCTCAACTCTCTGTGTCGAGTCAGTGTCTTTCTCTCCTCCACTCTCTTGTTGATGCCGTGCCACTGTATACCTATTTAATGTTCTCAATTAAAATGTCTAATTATTCAGCAAATGTATATGTTACAGTTAGTTTGGGTAACTCAGTTAGATTGGGGTAGGAGCGCTTGTTTTTGTTCACCTGGATGTTCAACCCTAACCCTAACCCTAAACCTAACCCTAACCCCAAACCTAACCCTAACCTCAGTAAAACTATGCCTAAACCTAACCCTCAGTCAAATTATTCCTAGTTCCCTGAAGGAGGCGGCGCCTGCTCCACCTTGTGCACAAAAAGGAGCGCTCCTGTTCTCAATCTAACTGAATTTCAAACTAACTGTGACATATACATAGACAACTAGATCACACATTAAGCTGTATGGGATTTCCATTTACATTTCTAAAACAATGTAGAATTACCCACAGATGCCGTTTGGAAACAGGCTGGGTTGTAGAATAATTTCTGTGAAATAAGTGTTGGGCCATATGTTAAGATGTATCCCTACTGATTTGATACATTTTATAGGCTATTCAATTTTAACTCACTTTACTGTAAAGTAAAAGTAATAGAATTATGATTGTTGGGACCATACTAAGGGATGAACCCTACTGGCTGCCTGATCTAAGCATCCTTGGTGGTGTTTTTGATAGGTCCCGTTTGGATCTAGGCAATTATCACATCACATATTTACATTGTTTGACTGCTGCTCAAGCAGATCGACAATCACAGAGCAATAGCCTTATGCTAACGAGATCGGCACTTGTGCTGTAGCAGTTGCATGGCTGGCTGACAACGTTAAGGTGAGACTTTGTGCATGTGTATTTTAAATCGACATTTAGGCTACATAAAGACGCGTTGCAGTAGACTTTAAAATGATTAATGAAACATGATAGTATAGTATCTGGTGGTGAAGAAAAACATCAGTCAAATCTACCAGTCCAGTCCACGACACAAAAAACGTAATTGACGCCTTATAAAAAATAATGCTAACATGTATGAACAATGTTCATGGGTTGGATTCATTCATTTGAATGGGTTGATTCAAAGTAGATCAGTGATTCTGTTTATTTTGTATTTATTTAGTTTCCACTTCCCGGTAGACGTTTCCAACGGTCCCATTTACACGGTGCACCCGACACCGCCTCCTTTTCTTGATTGGCTGTTGGTTTGGGAAAAACATCACACCTGACCAGGTTTCAATGTGTATCCCACTAGACTAGCTTTAAACTAACTTTCGCCCCAGTGGGTTAAATACTAACTTTAAACCACTGTCTCTGACTTGGTCATTAACGGGTTGTTTTGGCTACCTCCTAAAGACAGATATTCTTGGTTAATGGTTACACTGCAGATTGGCACTTAATTGAGTATTGTCCCTGTTTGCTGTGCTTTTCGTGGTTTTTAGCCTTTTGAGTGTATTTGCAGTGTCTAATGTTGTGTGTCCTATCTCAGTGCCAACACTAAGCCAAGCCAGTTCCCTGTCGCTTAAAGTTGCTTTAAACAACCTATGTTGTATATCATTTTGAAATAAGTAAATGTCAATACTTTGCACTTTTTCTCCAAAGAATGTGAATGAATAAAGTGTATTTTTACATTGAAGCCAGCTTTTTATTGTTCACTCAAACTGAACCCTTACCCCGGGTCTCTCACCCTGTAATTGAGGGTGGTGTTGTCTTACTGTATAATAGGAGTACTAGGTGACTCCGTCTTGTTACACTTACATTGGAATATAAATGGATGGACACTAGCAAACTGTGACCTTAGGTTATCCATTCTACAGTCTTTGAATGCAGACATTGTCTCTTTAAACGAGACTCATCTTCAAGGGGAAAATGTTATTGAAGTGGATGGGTATGTACTGTACTATGTATGGTTTGGATTAAATAGGGAAATGCACACTAAAGCAAGTTTAGCATCAGGGGGATGTTAGTTAGATCCAGCTTATTTCATGATTACAGGATTGAAATTATTGAAAGATATGACGGGATTATAGGTTTATTGTTTCAACATAAAGTATCAGAGTAGAGTTTTGTTATATTTTCCTGTTATCTCACACCTGAAAACTCCCCCTGGGGAAGAGAGGCTTTAGCTTTTTTTTTTTTTTTTTGGCCAAATCCAGCCTGAATCAGATCTGTGTCACATCAAGATTGGAATCCGATTTGCTTGTATTAGTCTAAATGCAGACAGGTCACCTGCAGGTCACATGAAATCTGGTGATTACAAACCACAACCAGAGGTGGTTTCAAATCTGATTTCTAAAGATGTGTCTCAGTCTGAACGCACTAACCTGATCTAAATAGCCAAGTCACAGATCAAAAACTGTCCAAAACGACACTTGGAGTGCGACCCGAGCGCCACTGACAGTGCAAGAATTTCATTTTGAACTAGAAGCAGTGCTCTTCCTAGCACAGGTCTCCACCAGGTCAGGTATTAATTATTGTGGCCTCCTGGTGGCGCTACATGTGAAAAGGTTGCCATGTCTTCTTTGGCCTTTAACGGTGACGATCACATGACTGTTGAGATACTGCCAATTTCATTACAATTGCACGCTGTGTTCATGATTTGAGGCATTTTGTTCACTCTTAAAAATGTTGGGTCAAATGTTCAACCCTTTTGCTGGGTTGACACTGTTGGGTCAAAGGTTGGGTCAGTTTGACCAAACATTGGATTAAAAATACTTAAAATTAGTAAACCATCTGTTGGGCTATGGATGGCCCGCCCACATTATCAGATAAAATGCATTGAGTTCATAACCCAAGTGTTGGTATAGGCTTTTGAATTCGAATTTACCCAACACATGGTTCACTGCATTGCACCAACTTGGGTTAAAATAGACCCGCCCTCTCTGTCTATCAACACATTGGTTTGTGAATTGCACCACTATTGGGTTAAACTAAGTGGGTGGGCAGTTACCCAGCATGCAACTGTGCTCCCATACAGATATCTTTTACAAACTTTTCCATTATTTTATGGTTTTAGATAGAGAAAACAACATTGTATTGTAGATGATCGCAGTGGATGTAGCCCAGTCATAATCCCTAATTAAAAAATATATAAAAAAAACATAGTTGCTTACAGAAACAGAAACCATGACTAAGATGGTCCAGACTGACACATACAAACAGGTTTGCTGTTCTTTTAATGTGAAGCACCACATAATCTGTTGTGTTCAAAGTTGTAATATATTGCCACGACTAAATGCATAATTTACTCCGCATGCATTCTTCCTTGAGTAGATTAAGCATGAAAAATGTCATTGAAGAAAATGTTGCAAAAAAAAAAAAAATGAATAGATTTAATGTGAATGAGCGTACAATCCCAACAACAAGGTCACTTTTAAGCCATTTTTGGGTGTTAGATTCCAACCCATCAGCAGTATCACATTAACCCAACAGCAAAGTCACTTTTAACCCATTACTTGGTCGTACAATCCCAACCCAACATGCTGGGTCACAGCCTTAACCCAACCCTGTTGGTCTGCAATAACCCATGTTGGGCTGGTCCAAAACAGTGTTACGTGTTGGGTTACATAAATAACCAACTTGGGTTGTTTTTGACCCAACAATTTTAAGAGTGTTCTAAACGGATCAATCCTGCAAAGTTTGGAGGCCAATCTTAGCCAATCAGGATGGAATATTTAATATGGGACAGATCCGTCTTGATCATATGACTGTAGAGATACTGTGTACAGATTTTTGATAATTTTGGGTAAATTCTGAAGGATCCAAAAATGTGTCTTACATAAGTCGGCCTCCAAGATTGATGTGAAACATGCAAGGAAAGGGTTTTTCCTTGGCCTCTAGGGAGTGCGCTTACAAAGTTTGAAACTGATCGGTGGAGTTACAGGTAAAACCACAAATTGGCCTGTTATAGCGCCACCAGAGGCTGATTTAAAAAATTTGAAGTGGCATTTCTTCCTCGACCTAGTGGGAACGTGTTTGCACGATTTCATGATAATTGCACTCTGCGTTTGTGATTTGAGGCATTTTGTTCAAAACGGCTCAATCCTACAAACTTTGGAAGCCAATATTAGCCAATCAGGATGGAATATGGAAAATCGGACAGATCCATGTCGATGACATGACTGTCAAGATACTGCCTACCGATTTGTAGGATTTTTGGACAAAATCTCTAAGAGTAGTGTACAGAAATGTGTCTTGCAATCATCGGCCTCATGGTGGTGCTAGAACAGGCCCATTTGGAAAATGTGGGGCAGAGGTTCTGAATTGGCATCCAGGGAGTGTGTGTGCTCATTTTGGCAGCGATCGGGCCAACGGCAACTGAGATTAGGTGGTAACAAACTGTGAGGATGCACGCACGCACGCACGCACGCACGCACGGACGGACGGACGGACGGACGGACGGAAGGAGGGGAAAACATACTCTCCCCCATGCCTTCGGCTGGTGGAGATAATTACAAGAGCGCAAGGGTGTAATGAAAATAAAACAGTTCTGCATTAGTTTTACATTGCAGAAGAAATGGCGAGCAGCATTCAGTGGACAGACGGAGAAATTCAACGCCAGCCTTTGTTAACATGTACAGTATGTATTTGATGTGTCTGATAATCCCATATGCATATGGGATGGGTCAAATATTTGTCGAATATTTGTCAGTACACGGAAATAAAATATGAATTAACTCACACACACACACACACACACACACACACACACACACACACACACACACACACACACACACACACACACACACAAACACAAACACACACACACACACACACACACACACACATACTTGGCAGGTGTTCACTCCTCCGTCCATGTATCCTGCACAGATCATGGAGTCGTCCAGACTGTCTCCATGGACAAGAGGAGCCATGCAGCTCTGCTTGGAGAACAAAGGAACCCTGGCTTCCATCAGCGTGTTGGAACCTTCTCCGCCTAGAACGGATCAAACGGCCCGTTGTAAACAAATAACCAGCTTTCCCCTGAGAAAGCCTGGAGACGCGAGGTTATGTGTAGATAGATTCATAGCAGTGATTCATATGGTAATGTATAGATAGATTCATACCAGTGATTCATATGGTAATGTGTAGATAGATTCATACCAGTGATTCATACCAGTGATTCAGATGGTAATGTGTAGATAGATTCATACCAGTGATTCATATGGTAATGTGTAGATAGATTCATACCAGTGATTCAGATGGTAATGTGTAGATAGATTCATATCAGTGATTCAGATGGTAATGTGTAGATAGATTCATATCAGTGATTCAGATGGTAATGTGTAGATAGATTCATAGCAGTGATTCATATGGTAATGTGTAGATCGATTCGGTAGCACTTTACAATAATGACCTGTTATAAATCATTTATAAACATGTATAAGCAGTTTGTAGATGAGTAATAAACATGAACAAACTGTTTATTGACATTTGTAAATGTTTACCTAAACATTTATAACTGTTTTAAACATCATTTACATGTCATTAGTAAGGTATTAGTAAGTAGTAAACTAATCATGAATAAACCATTTATATACATTTGTAAATGTTTACTAAATCATTTATCACCAATGCTAAAAATCACATGTAATGTGTAGGAATGCATTTACAAATGTCTGTTAAGGTGACGTCCATGTTTAATATACGCTTTGTAGATGTTATCAAGAACCCTAATGTAAAGTGAAGACTATTCATTGCGACCATCAGGTTGCAAGTTACTATGAAAACCTCTACCGGTTGTCTGTCATTCCCTCCGTCAGTCTGTCCGGCATGTCACGTCACGTCACGTCACACTTTTGGCCCTACTCTTATCTCCGGCACCGTTTCCCCAATCAATGCCAAACTTGCCAAACTGCTAAACATGAACAAACATGGAGGCCACATTAACAGACAGTTGTAAATAATGAATAGTCTTCACCAGTGCAGGAATTTCATGGAGGCCATGAAGGCCATGGCCGCCGTTGCCCCTCAGTTTGGCCTTGTGCCCCTCATACCAATGGCATGACCTGAGGCCACAGTGGCCTTAATGCCCCAGCTGACTGGACCACTTTCTGCTCTGTCTCTTTCTTGTCAATATGTATATAGTCTAGTAGCCAGAAAGTGAACCCGGACATTTTGAGTACCCTAAAGTTTTATGTTAGAAATGTTGAGTATGGGTCCCCAGCAGTTAAAAACTGCCGGATGCTAACTTGCATATGTTGGGCAATTTTCATAATTTGCATAATTAGCTTTAATTAGCATAATCACCTATAATAATGAAAAATATGTCAAAAACTGATTGGCCGATTTGAACAACTAGCCCTTACCCGTTCAAAGATATGAGCTCCGAAATGATGTGCAGTGTGTGGGTTATGGGATGTGCACTGTGCACACAGTATATGAGGGATGGAAAGTAACTTTAACTGGTGCTTGCATGATAATATGTAGGGGCATCAATGTAAGAAATACCCGTTTCGTTTAATGGCTACAGAGATACTGTGTACCGATCTGCATGATTTTTGGACAAAATCTGTAACAGGGCAAGACAAACGACCCCCCGCCCGCCCACCCGCCTGGACACACACACACACACACACACACACACACACACACACACACACACACACACACACACACACACACACACACACACACACACACACACACACACACACACACACACACACAGAGCTGGTTAAACATGTTGCCTCATGCTAGATGCAGAATAGATATGCCTCAAGCTTAGTTTTCGCCACCTAGTGGCGGAAGAAATTACCTCTGGGAACTCAGATTGCCTCAAGCTAGATGCAGAATAGATATAGATACACCATAAAAATGCTAATATACAGCATATGATTTGTGAAATGTTATGTTAGGTGTTATGTTATGTTAGGTGTGTTGATATGCTAATGGTGATGCGATTTCAGATCAATTGCTCCAGCCACTGAGGGGAAAAAAACGCTGTGACAGACACTCACTCACTCAGACAGACAGACACTCACTCAGACAGACAGACAGACAGACAGACAGACAGACAGACAGACAGACAGACATTTGGAAAATTATATGTTTGATATTGGAGTGGTTTTGGGGGTTATTGAGGTGCCGGTTCCCCCTTTAATGCAAACCTCATTATACCTGTTGTCATTGGACCCGTTTTGAACATCTGTTTGCCTGTGTCCATTTATGCCCATATATGGAGATATCTGTATCTGTCTGTCTGTCTGTCTGTCGGCGTCCATTTTATGTCCATATATGGAGATCACTGCAGTTATAGTTCTGGGTCCATTTTATGCCCATATATGGAGATATCTGTCTATCTGCGTCCATTTTATGCCCATATATGGAGTATCTGTCTGTGCCTCCAACTGTGTTGCAGACACAGTGCCGGTTCCCCCTTTAATGCAAACCTCATTATACCTGTTGTCATAGGACCCGTTTTGAACATCTGTTTGCCTGTGTCCATTTATGCCCATATATGGAGATATCTGTATCTGTCTGTCTGCAATCCATTTTATGCCCATATATGGGGGCATTCATTTTATGCCCATATATGGAGAACGCGCGTGCCCGTGGGACGAACGGTTCTCGAGATACGCGGATTACATACATACATACACACTCACAGAGATTTTTTGTTGACTCATGTGGCGTACGTGATGTTAGAGCCTTTTATGAAGTGATGTCACAATGAGTCAGAGCTTTCGCCGATTTCCTCCGGAACAGCCTGATGTCAACAATCAACCCCGCATAAGGAGATTCAGAACGTTTCGCGCCCATTCGGGAAAACCGCGCGTCGGGTCGGGTCGAGACCCGGCACTGCACTCCATGCCGCGGCGGGGAACGCGCGTGCCGAATCTGAAGCCGGTGGGACGAACGGTTCTCGAGATACGCGGATTACAGACAGACAGACAGACAGACAGACACACACGCAGAGACTTCTCGCATTTATAGATAGATTATGCTAATTTAATCTAATTATGCCAATTATGAAAATTGCCCAACATATGCAAGTTAGCATCCGGCAGTTTCCAACTGCTGGGGACCCATACTCAACATTTCTAACATAAAACTTTAGGGTACTCAAAATGTCCGGGTTCACAATGGGGCTCTATGGGCTGGCTACTGGACTAATAGTAGATACCAGTGTCTTTTTGTTGAGATTCTGAAATCTCCATCTTTAAACCAATGAGCATGGATTAGATTGTAAATACCATCATTTATCTATTTCACTGCAGATTAGGTTATCATCCCTAACCCTTAAATTCAGAAAATTCTTTCAATGAACTAAAATCTTGTTTTATTTGATGGCCTTCCTGCCCTGGCATTTGGCCTTTGTGCCCTCAAAAAATGGACAACACCAAAGGCCAAATGGCCTTGCCCCTAAAATGAGGAAATTCCAGGCCTGGTCTTCACTTTACATTAGGGCTCTTGATAACCTCTACTAATGATTTATATATGTTTAAAGGGTGTTTTACAAAGCATAACCATGAACAAACAAGGAGGCCACATTTACAGACAGATGTAAATAACCAGTAAGACTCCCTAATTGGGAGATAAGCAACCTCATGGTGGCACTAGAAGAGGGACATGTGAGAAATCAGGGGCGGAGGTTGTGGTTTGGCAGACAAGGAGTGTGTGCAAAGTTTGGCATGGATAGGGGCAACGGTGCCGGACGTGACGTGACAGACAGACAGCCGGTGGAGGTTTTCATAGTAACTTGCGACCTCACGGTCTTCACTTTACATTAGGGCTCTTGTTAACATCTACAAAGCGTATATTACACATGAACAAACATGGAGGTCACCTTAACAGACATTTGTAAATGCATTCCTACACATTATATGTGATTTTTAGCATTGGTTATAAATGATTTAGTAAATATTTATGAATGTATATAAATGATTTATTCATGATTAGTTTACTACTTAGACTTACTAATAACATGTAAATTATGTTTAAAACAGTTATAAATGTTTAGTTAAACATTTACAAATGTCAATAAACAGTTTGTTCATGTTTATCACTCATCTACAAACTGCTTATAAATGTTTATAAATGATTTATAACAGGTCATTATTGTAAAGTGCTACCTAGATGGATACCAGTGATCCATATGGTAATTGCGACCGTAGGTCGCATTTACTACCAAAACCTCCACGGGCTGTCCGTGAGTGAGTCAGTCACACGTCACACTTTTGTCCTGCTCATATCTCCACAACCGTTGCCCCCATCCATGCCAAATTTTGCACACACACTCCTTACCTGCCAAACTACAACCTCCAAGGACCCCCGGAGCTCCAGGGACCCCCAGGTCCCTGGGGGACCCCCAGGTGTAAAAAATGACCACATGTGCAAAAATGACCAAATGACCACCCCAACGGGGCTGCTCACGGGGAATTCCTGAGGACCACCCACTCCTGCTGCTCCAGAACGGATGCAAAAGTGGTGGCGCCCCCAGTGGAGGACCCCCTCCACTGCAGCTCACATAAAATGCCGTAACTCGGGCTAGGAGCGTCCGGGAGAGCCGGGCCCGGTACCTATTCGTCCGCCAAGGCAATGCGGAGACCCCACCCCTCATTTCTCACATGCCCCTCTTCTAGCGCCACCTTCAGGCCGATTTTTAAAACACATTTTTGGACACTGCTCCTACAGATTTTGCCCTAAAATCACGAAACTCACTACACACTATGTCTACACTCATGTCATCAACATGGATCAGGAAGATTTTGGAAAAACACATTTTTGCCCTATTTGTGGAGATAAGTGACCTACGGTCGCTTATCTCCCGATTAGGGAGTCTTACTGGTGTGTAGATAGATTCATATCAGTGATTCATATGGTAATGTGTAGATAGATTCATATCAGTGATTCATATGGTAATGTGTAGATAGATTCATATCAGTGATTCATATGGTAATGTGTAGATAGATTCATAGCAGTGATTCACATCAGTGGTAATGTGTAGATAGATTCATAGCAGTGATTCAGATGGTAATGTGTAGATAGATTCATACCAGTGATTCACATCAGTGGTAATGTGTAGATAGATTCATAGCAGTGATTCATATCAGTGGTAATGTGTAGATAGATTCATAGCAGTGATTCACATCAGTGGTAATGTGTAGATAGATTCATACCAGTGATTCACATCAGTGGTAATGTGTAGATAGATTCATAGCAGTGATTCATATCAGTGGTAATGTGTAGATAGATTCATAGCAGTGATTCACATCAGTGGTAATGTGTAGATAGATTCATACCAGTGATTCACATCAGTGGTAATGTGTAGATAGATTCATAGCAGTGATTCATATCAGTGGTAATGTGTAGATAGATTCATAGCAGTGATTCACATCAGTGGTAATGTGTAGATAGATTCATACCAGTGATTCACATCAGTGGTAATGTGTAGATAGATTCATAGCAGTGATTCAGATGGTAATGTGTAGATAGATTCATAGCAGTGATTCAGATGGTAATGTGTAGATAGATTCATAGCAGTGATTCATATGGTAATGTGTAGATAGATTCATACCAGTGATTCATATCAGTGGTAATGTGTAGATAGATTCATACCAGTGATTCATATCAGTGGTAATGTGTAGATAGATTCATAGCAGTGATTCATATCAGTGGTAATGTGTAGATAGATTCATAGCAGTGATTCACATCAGTGGTAATGTGTAGATAGATTCATACCAGTGATTCATATCAGTGGTAATGTGTAGATAGATTCATAGCAGTGATTCACATCAGTGGTAATGTGTAGATAGATTCATAGCAGTGATTCATATCAGTGGTAATGTGTAGATAGATTCATAGCAGTGATTCATATCAGTGGTAATGTGTAGATAGATTCATAGCAGTGATTCACATCAGTGGTAATGTGTAGATAGATTCATACCAGTGATTCACATCAGTGGTAATGTGTAGATAGATTCATAGCAGTGATTCATATCAGTGGTAATGTGTAGATAGATTCATAGCAGTGATTCACATCAGTGGTAATGTGTAGATAGATTCATAGCAGTGATTCACATCAGTGGTAATGTGTAGATAGATTCATACCAGTGATTCACATCAGTGGTAATGTGTAGATAGATTCATACCAGTGATTCACATCAGTGGTAATGTGTAGATAGATTCATAGCAGTGATTCAGATGGTAATGTGTAGATAGATTCATAGCAGTGATTCAGATGGTAATGTGTAGATAGATTCATAGCAGTGATTCATATGGTAATGTGTAGATAGATTCATACCAGTGATTCATATCAGTGGTAATGTGTAGATAGATTCATAGCAGTGATTCATATCAGTGGTAATGTGTAGATAGATTCATAGCAGTGATTCATATCAGTGGTAATGTGTAGATAGATTCATAGCAGTGATTCACATCAGTGGTAATGTGTAGATAGATTCATACCAGTGATTCATATCAGTGGTAATGTGTAGATAGATTCATACCCTCTCTGGTGAGGCCCCATCCAGAGACCACACACTCCTTGCCATCAGGGAAGCGCTGGTTTGGCAGACATGCAGTTTTAACAAAGGGGGTTTCCATGGCACACAGAGGACCCTGGGTGGCCTGCAGTTGAAGTAAAGCTGACACACAGTATGATGCATTATTTTGTATATCTGACTAACATACGGTACATGGCATTTATCAAATTAAATCATTACAGTGCATGTGATTGTAAAAATGTTTATTGAAAAATGTATTATTTTGATTTATTACAAAATACTTCAATCACTAAATTGAGCATTGTTATTTTTTTATTTTTTTCATAATGACTGCTAAACTCAATAACAAAAGAAAAAAAAAGAGAGAAAAAAACATTGTTGGTCAGATCTGGCCACAAATGATGCCAGGCCTGCAGAGCGAGTTCAGGGAGACAACTCAAAGGAGCACTAATTCCTGAGGAAGTACACATATCCATCACGCTCTGATATAACCTCGGTTGGGGTGGGACTTGGAGCCTGTGATGGACATACCCTCCTGACAAATAGTCGTCCCGGGAGCATACTGTATGACAGCTCTGTATCGCGCGCTAGGGGGCACGATAACCCATAAGGAGTGCATTTCGAGTAAATAAAAAAAAAAAAAAACTCTACCGTCTACACTCCGGCTGTCAACTGTCTCTCCGGTGGTCACCAGACTGAGAGGCCATCCATACGGCGCCGGATTTTAGTTAACTGGGGTGGTAGAGCCACGATTTCCCATGGGTGTCCACATACAAACGCATGAAAACAGAGGACTACACAAATAGTTTCCAAAACTCCGGCTGCAGTGCATTTTTGTTACCCGTTGTGTTTTTTTTTGGGCGTGTGGACAGCATAAACGGAGAAGTTCTTTGCCTGCTTACGTCACCTTGGTGGTCCCGTGGTGGTCTCTGTAGAATATCCATTCATGACATGTTAACATTAGAGAGCTGTCTTGTTTAGGGATGGAGCCCTAATGAATGATTGTTTTAATGATATTTGTTACTCTTGTCAATTGTCATCTTCATAGATGGTGGTCAGACACAAACTCAGTCGCAAAAGATACCAGTTATGTTCTGAATTTGTTGTCTCTCATATCTTTCCACCGGCTCAATAAGCAGGATCGATAAGGTGCTCATTATCACCAGTAAGACTCCCTAATTGGGAGATAAGCGACCGTCAGGTCACAGCGTGATTTTAGGGCAAAATGTGTAGGAGTAGTGTCCAAAAATGTGTTTTAAGAAATCAACCTGAAGGTGGCGCTAAATGGGACAGATCCATGTTGATGACATGAGTGTAGACATACTGTGTACCGGTTTGCGTGATTTTAGGACAAAATGTGTAGGAGCAGTGTCCAAAAAAGTGTTTTAAAAAATCGTCCTGAAGGTAGCGCTAAATGGGACAGATCCACGTTGATGACATGAGTGTAGACATACTGTGTACCGATTTGCGTGATTTTAGGGCAAAAATTGTAGGAGCTGCGTCCAAAAATGGACAGACTGACAGACAGACAGCTGGTCGAGGTTTTGATAGTAACTGCGACCTGACGATCGCAAATAACTAGCTACAGCCCTAGTCTTGTTAAGTAACGGAGCATCTGACGCGACGCGCCTGCCTATTCTCTTGGTCAAATTGTGGATATTAATAAGCAGCCACGAAAAGAGCACTCGCGTTAATTATAAACCAGCGATTGTTATAATTCAAAGGTCTCAATAGACTAATCTGTGAGAAGTCTGTTAATTTGCTTTATGAGTCATGATTTTAATCTCTCTCTCTCTCATGTCAAACGATATAAGCATAATAAAGCGTCCGAGAGGCAGAGAATTAATTTCACTGCTTTTAAAATGATTTCCACTAACAGCGGGTCTCCAGGTGTTTTTGAAGCGGTGAAAGCCGCTTCCAAGGAGTGGCTTTATGTGTCCCCCCATGTCCATATATGGTCATTTCAGTCCAGAATGAACAGGTTTTATCTGTCCGTAAATGTGTGTCCCATGTGTGTCCCCCATGTCCATATATGGTCATTTCACTCCAGAATGAACAGGTTTTATCTGTCCGTAAATGTGTGTCCCATGTGTGTCCCCCATGTCCATATATGGTCATTTCACTCCAGAATGAACAGGTTTTATCTGTCCGTAAATGTGTGTCCCATGTGTTTTATACTCAGATTCACCGCTTCACTTCGAACCGAGGTTTGATTTTGTATTATTTATAGGCATAGCATAGGCCTTTAGCCAATATTAGGGGCAACGGAGAAGGTCGGACATTAAGGAAGGAAGATACTGTATACTGTAGGTCCTATTTGTAGATTTATAGATATTTCTGGCCAATTCAACCAGCATACCTCTTACGAGCCTATTACAGCTGCGCTGCAATGAGAGCAGGGGGACACGGCCACTCGCTTCTCTGATGCGCAGACAGGGATTTATAGCGTTGTGTCGTTGTCATGTGGGCAGAGATTTATTTTCTACACAGAGCCGTGTGGAGGCATAGAGGTCCACCCGGGGAGATGGAATTCATATGTGATTCGACTTGGTGTGGACCAGGCCTGAATGAAACCAATATGTTTTAACAATATTGTTCTAATGACCATTAAAACATAGGTGTAGACATCACATAATCTGTATCATCATGTTTGGTTCAGGAGATATGACGCAAAATACATTATTTGGTAATAATGGGCCGGTATTAAAATGGCTGCCATGGCCATCAGGGGGCGTTTTTGTGATGGTTCCATATCTGACAATGTTCAGGGTCCCAAACTGTACAAGTGTACCAAATGTCACGCTTTTATGAAAAAGTGAAAGATTTTCATCAATCCTCCGGAATATTAGTCGAAGTAATGAAACCTAGAAATATCGAAATTTCCCCGATATCGATTTGGTTGCAGATATAGTTGCAACGCCATTCTCAACTTTTCACAAAAAGCTAGACATCGTAAGGAGAGGTTGTCCAACCCCGATGCTAGCAAGCCTGTCACAGCAGAGATGCCAAAACAAATTCCTAACATGTTTACATGTGATGGCAATAAAAGTCTGAGTTCTGAGTTCTGAGGGAAAAGGCTCACAGCCTCCGAGAGCCACTGCAAACTGTACTTATGTGGATGCCTATTATTTGCAACTGATCGATTTGGTGTTTGGAGCCAAACTGGGTTTGTGTGTTGTCTAACTAAAGCAGCAACGAGACAACAAAGCACGGCTGGTCACTTACAAGCAACGGTGCTTTTGAAAACCTTTGGGGACACCCAAGTGGATCTACAGCTCAACGAACAAGCAAGCAGGGCAACAGAGCTGCACAATGATAGGGTGAAGAAAAATAGAGAAATATTGAAAAGGATGATTGATTGTGTCATGTTTTGGGGGGAAAAGGAACTTTCATTTAGGGGACACGATGAAAGTGTCCACAAACAAAGGAAACTATGTGGAGCTTCTTTATTTTCTCGCTGAAAACAACACAGATTTACAATACCACATGTCCACTAACAAAGTGCTTTGAACAATAAGCCAGGTCTGTGCATTTTGTTGGTCAAAGTTGATCCCATGCCAAAGCACCAGCGCTCACCCAGCAGTCTGCTGTCACCCAGGCTGATGCGTGCACACGCCCATCTGCGCGCACCCTTCTCGCCCTTAGGGTGTCTTACTGGTATGTTGAACCACATTCTACAATAGGTTACCTCACTGCCTGAGACATCATATTTACATCCATAGATTCACTCACCAACATCATTATGGACAGCCTTAAACCACCCATTAGAGTCTGTTGATTTCCGGTAATCAGGGTGAACGATGGCTCTCACTACAGGGATGATCTGGTCAGACTCTTCTGTCGTCTTCAGGTCAACTCCCCCCAAGACCACCTGCATCTCCATGGAGCTGTCACTGAATATTATTATTATTATTATTAGTTTTACTGTTAATGAACAAACGTTCTCTCGCCAAACTCTTTGATGTCTCCCGGTGCCGTCGGCGAGTTTGACGGAGCTGATAAGGTTTTATACCAAACCGTAGCTTACTGTACGAGGCAGTCGCGGCTGAAGAGAAACACGGACTGGAAAGTCCAGTTTCCCCATTGACCATATTCGCACCACAGCCATCTTGGATCACATGACCACATGGGGTGGCAACACAGCCAATCAGAAGCTGATGGGTAAGGCAAGACCCGCTCTCGGAAGCTTCTATTTGGCTGCGTTGCCACCCCATGTGGTCATGTGATCCAAGATGGCTGTGTGAATATGGCTAATATTCATGTTCATGTTTAAAACAAGTCCTTCACTACCGGCCGTTACAAAAGCAATAATGGCTGCGTTTGTCATTTTTCTGTTCTGAGTGAAAGAAAACATGATCTGAAAAAAAAAAAAAAAAAAAAATTGGCAATGTAAAAAATCAGGTTACATTGCAGATTAAATCAGATTACAAATATTTAAAATACCGTGGCACTCAAAGATTAAATCATTGTTTAATCATGGGCAATTTGGGCATTCAATGTGTTAAAGAAACAGAACAATCTATCTTCTTTCAAATCAGATAAACACATATATACAGGAGGTTCTGCTCATTAGTGACATGATCATCTAGTTTGAACCATTTTGGAATTGGGAACCGTTAGGAACCGGAACCAATAAGCAGAACCGGAACCGGATACCCATCCCTACACATGACCATAAGATATGAATACAGAGCAGCTTCCATGCAGTGAATACAGAGCAGCTTCCATGCAGTGAACAACAGTGAATACAGAGCAGCTTACATGCAGTGAGCAGCAGTGAATACAGAGCAGCTTACATGCAGTGAGCAGCAGTGAATACAGAGCAGCTTACATGCAGTGAGCAGCAGTGAATACAGAGCAGCTTACATGCAGTGAGCAGCAGTGAATACAGAGCAGCTTACATGCAGTGAACAGTGAATACAGAGCAGCTTACATGCAGTGAGCAGCAGTGAATACAGAGCAGCTTACATGCAGTGAACAGTGAATACAGAGCAGCTTACATGCAGTGAGCAGCAGTGAATACAGAGCAGCTTACATGCAGTGAGCAGCAGTGAATACAGAGCAGCTTACATGCAGTGAGCAGCAGTGAATACAGAGCAGCTTACATGCAGTGAGCAGCAGTGAATACAGAGCAGCTTACATGCAGTGAACAGTGAATACAGAGCAGCTTACATGCAGTGAGCAGCAGTGAATACAGAGCAGCTTACATGCAGTGAACAGTGAATACAGAGCAGCTTACATGCAGTGAGCAGCAGTGAATACAGAGCAGCTTACATGCAGTGAGCAGCAGTGAATACAGAGCAGCTTACATGCAGTGAGCAGCAGTGAATACAGAGCAGCTTACATGCAGTGAGCAGCAGTGAATACAGAGCAGCTTACATGCAGTGAGCAGCAGTGAATACAGAGCAGCTTACATGCAGTGAGCAGCAGTGAATACAGAGCAGCTTACATGCAGTGAACAGTGAATACAGAGCAGCTTACATGCAGTGAGCAGCAGTGAATACAGAGCAGCTTACATGCAGTGAACAGTGAATACAGAGCAGCTTACATGCAGTGAGCAGCAGTGAATACAGAGCAGCTTACATGCAGTGAGCAGCAGTAAACACAGAGCAGCTTACATGCAGTGAACAGTGAATACAGAGCAGCTTACATGCAGTGAGCAGCAGTGAATACAGAGCAGCTTACATGCAGTGAGCAGCAGTGAATACAGAGCAGCTTACATGCAGTGAGCAGCAGTGAATACAGAGCAGCTTACATGCAGTGAGCAGCAGTGAATACAGAGCAGCTTACATGCAGTGAACAGTGAATACAGAGCAGCTTACATGCAGTGAGCAGCAGTGAATACAGAGCAGCTTACATGCAGTGAACAGTGAATACAGAGCAGCTTACATGCAGTGAGCAGCAGTGAATACAGAGCAGCTTACATGCAGTGAGCAGCAGTGAATACAGAGCAGCTTACATGCAGTGAGCAGCAGTGAATACAGAGCAGCTTACATGCAGTGAGCAGCAGTGAATACAGAGCAGCTTACATGCAGTGAACAGTGAATACAGAGCAGCTTACATGCAGTGAGCAGCAGTGAATACAGAGCAGCTTACATGCAGTGAACAGTGAATACAGAGCAGCTTACATGCAGTGAGCAGCAGTGAATACAGAGCAGCTTACATGCAGTGAGCAGCAGTAAACACAGAGCAGCTTACATGCAGTGAACAGTGAATACAGAGCAGCTTACATGCAGTGAGCAGCAGTGAATACAGAGCAGCTTACATGCAGTGAACAGCAGTGAATACAGAGCAGCTTACATGCAGTGAGCAGCAGTGAGGACCCAGCAGGATGCAATGAGGACTCCTCCACAGTCATGTTTGAAGGTCACAGATGAACCTTTGGTTCTGCGTTTCAGAGACACCTGCCATGGATGAGTCCCAGAAGCAGACTCAACGCCTCCCAGGATCTTTTCTACAACAGGAGGCTCAGCTCTTCCACACTGGGAGAAGATGGCTGGACAACATGGAGAAATGACAATCAATGAACAGGAAGGACACAGTTCAACTTGTGTGGGGCCCTAAAAAAATTATCGGTCAGGGGCCCTCACAGGGGTTAATCCGTCCATGGTCCACGGACCCCCGGTTGGCCCGGACCAGTGCTTGTAGATCGTCTCTTTTCGCAAAAAACACCGTAGCTCTGAAACGCCTGGTCGTGGAGGGGCTAAAGTCTGTCTGTATTTCACGACAATGTGCATGTTAATGTCACACTGTCATTGGCTGCACCTGTGTGCTGTGCTAGTTAGTTTTGATAATGAGACGCCAGCTTTCCTATATTCAGTTGCTCACTGCATGGACGGACACACGACATGTCTCCCGTTCTGTGTCCGAGCAAGAGAGTGTTTTTTTTTTCAAGCCATTGCCTGCCGTGAGTGCCGTCAACACAAAACGAGCTGCATATCCATTGTGCTCTGTGTTGTTAAAGCTCCCCTATAAATCACATGTGCAACTTGTGCAAGAAAGAAAAGATTGTAAATCCGTTGATCCAAATGAAGCAGCAGCTCTGCGAGGAAGTGAGGTGTAACGGGAATTGCTCCTAATTAGACTGAATTCTTAAACAAGGTCCAGGAAGGATTTGAGAGGAATAAATGAAGAGTTGTAGAGTTGTTCCATAGATGTTCCTTTATTGACAGAGTATTGGTTGGTTTGTTTCCATGAGTGCCGGAGCGAGAGCTCCCAGCCTTACGACAGTCCTCCAGCCTTTCGCTGGTTATTTTTTCTGAGATACAGTTTGCTATAGCTTAAGTACAGTTCAGATCAAACAAAGAGGAGGGATCATAAACCCCTGTGTCATAGGTCAAAGGTGCAGACAGCTGACAAAAGGGACCTTCTCACAATAGCATGGGCTGCGAATACCCTGTGGTTTTCCGCAGCCTGTGGGCTCTGGGGGAGGTAGGCACAGTTTATGACCTGCCTCTCAACCTTAGATCAGATATTTTCAAGCAAATGTAATGTCTTAAAGTACAGTTCTACCTTATTATTCAATGTGTATATGCCTCACGTATATAAATCTAAGCCCTAAAATGTGTTTGCATCTTGCAGTTTAAAAAAGAGTAAACCTTGAATTCTAATTACCATGTTCTTCAGTATGTGAAAGAGGACAGGGTCTGAGACCTCAAAGCTTGCTAGATGAGAATTCCGACACCTATGCAAGCTTCAAAAGACCCTAGAATAGAATGAGCCCTTTGTCATCCCTGCTTGCCACTACAGGTGGTCATTCAATCAAGGGACCAGATCTAAATAGAATGTAAGACGTCAACACACTTAGAATTTGAGGGGGCAGACAGCCAGCCGTCAGTCTAATAACTCAACTTAAGCTTAAATTATAATAATTGATATTATGACAAATTATTATGCATTATTGGTCTGCTCAGATATACTTCAGAAGCGCTAAGTAGGCTACACTGTAAAAAAAATAACGTTGTGCCTTCACGTTCTGACCACCGCAAAAACACGAGTGTTTTGAACGAAACACCTGTTTGTTAAATTTTGGATTATATTATATTATAATAATGTTTGGAGCAAACATGTAGCTGTTAATATTATGGGCTAATTGGGCTGTATGCAGACAAATACATTTACTGCACCCATCATTTAGCTTGTCAGAGTGGTCATGTTGGAGCGCCTCAGTGCTGCTGCAGAAGTCATGTGCAACTTCTTCCAGAGAGATTGATTGATTGATTGATTGATTGATTGATTGATTGATTGATTGAAGACTTTATTAGAAGTTTGCATAGGAAAAAGTAGATTCATGACAGTACAGTTCACTGGTACAAGGTCAACTACAGGAAACCTTTATGTATCTTCTTCCGGTCTGAGAGGACGCTGGCGTTTTTGTCGCCGCTTTTCAACCGAGACAAAAGTCGAGTTTAAGTGACTTTTCAGTGCCTTTTTCTATAATTGAACATTGCAATCATTACACTATACGGGGATCGTTGCTACAGTAATAAGATCGCACAGTTTTGGGTCTTACCTGCAGGTTGATCTGCTATCGCTGTTGTGTGTCACCAAACAGCTGTTCATCTGACAGCTGCCAGGCTCTCCAGCCTGGTTAAATAGCGATTTTTGGTTTGCCTGTTTTCCTGTGTTTTTCGGCTGTAGAACACCTCGTCTGCCTCTGTGCTTGGATCGTTTGGATTACGAGTCTGCTGTATTCCTTGGGAAAGTTGGATTCCAGCCCGGGACAGTCTTCCATCCAGCTAGCGTTAGCCACCGTTAGCCTCTGCTGTCGAAGATGGGGATATGGCAATACTCCTCTGCGAAACTTCTCGACCTGGTCAGCTACTCTATTCCAAACTCCATCGCAGTCATTAAATCCCTTGGACTCTTGCGTCGCCCTCGTTACATCCATAGGGGCTCCCGACGTAAGTTTATTTACTCGGATTCATCCATTCCCTCCATAACGTCTGTGTCAAGCTCTGTCTCTGGTGCATTACGTCATCACAACAAAGCCCATGTGCGCGCTCGCTATCTCCGCCCACTGGTTTGTGTTGACAGCTGTGCACCTCCCACCCAGCCCATGTCAGCAGCTTCATTCATGCTGTTGAATGTTCAGTCACTTAACAATAAACCTGGGCTCATTTTGGACGAAATCAAAGAAAGAGACATTGACATCTGTTGTTTGGTTGAAACTTGGCAGAAACCACAGGACTTCATGGCACTCAATAAAGCTACTCCCCCAGGCTATGTATATATACAGAAGCCTTGCTTAAAGGGTGGTGGTGGTGGGCTGGCTGTGATCCATCGAAACAACATCCCCATTAAAGAGGTGACAGTACCCACTGCTACCTCATTTGAGTGTGTTGTGTTCACACTAACCGGACAACGTCAATTTGTGTTAGTGTACCGCCTACCTAACAACACCAGTTCGAGCCGGACTGCCTTCCTGTCCGAACTGTCTGAGCTGCTCACCCCTGTTTGTGCCATGTCTCCATCCACATTCTTGTTGGGGGACCTGAATGTGCACGTGGATTCCAGCAGCTGTCCGTTTGCCACTGAATTCCTGTCACTGTTGGACTGTTTTGACTTTATCCAACATGTGCGTGGCCCCACCCACAACAAAGGTCATACGCTGGACTTGGTGTGTTCCACTGGCCCGCCCCCCACAAACCTGCAGTGTCTCGATCTAGCGGCATCTGACCATCATACCATTGTCTTCAGTGTTCCTGGCTCCCTGCCCACGCAGCGTCCCAAGCGTACCATCACGTTCAGGAACACCAAGACAGTGAGTGCTCCAGCCCTATCGATTCTGATAGATGCCCACATGGCTAGGGGTTCCCCTGACCCCATGACTGGTGACCTGGTAGCCCGCTACAATGCTGCCCTATCCCATAGCCTGGACTCTCTTGCCCCCATAAAAACCCGGACAGTGTCATTCAACCGTCCTACTCCCTGGTTCACCACTGAGCTCCGAGCATTGAAGGCAGCTGGTCGACGGCTGGAGAGGCTGTATAAGAAAACTGGCCTCACTGTCCATCATCTGGCTTTTAAAGACCACGTAAAGGCCTACAAGGAAGCTCTCTCCCGAACCATGACCCAGTACTACTCCACCCTTATTGGGTCTCAGCAAAACCACCCCAGAAAGCTATTCAACACCATCAATAAATTACTCAGTCCGCTCCCCTCACCTCCCTCCTCTGGTGCCCCGGATCTCTGCTCCAGATTCCTGGATTTTTTCCAGGAAAAAGTGGACAACATCCACCAGCAGCTGCAGACACCCTCCACCCCTCTGCAGGCACCTCAGTCGCAGGACGTGGCCCCCCCGGCTGCATGTCCCCCTTTTGCCTTCTTCGCTCCAGTGGAAGCTAGCGGGATCGCTGAATTGGTCACCAAGGCCAAGGCCTCCACCTGCTCACTGGACCCCATGCCCACAACATTGGTGAAGGCCTGTCTACCCACCGTCTGTCCCATCATAACAGACATCATCAACTCCTCTCTCCAATCAGGCACTGTACCCACCAGTCTCAAAATTGCCTCCGTTACCCCCATCTTGAAGAAGCCTGGTTTGGACCCTGATGACTTTGCTAACTACCGGCCAATCTCCAACCTACCTTTCCTCAGCAAGACACTGGAAAGAGCAGTAGCTGCACAGCTCCATCAGCACATGTCCAACCATAACCTCTTCGAACCCCTCCAGTCTGGCTACAGAGCACATCACAGCACAGAGACCGCACTGATCAAGATCACCAATGATCTCCTCATGGCTGCTGATGTTGGCCACATCAGTATCCTGATTCTGCTGGATCTCTCTGCAGCTTTTGACACCATCTCCCACTCCATCCTCCTCAACCGCCTTTCCACTCACCTCAACATCACCGGTTCTGTTCTCTCCTGGTTCCACTCATACCTGTCCAACAGGCAACAGTTTGTCTCCATAAATGGATCCAGCTCCCATCTAGCCCCAGTAAACCATGGTGTGCCACAAGGTTCGGTACTTGGTCCCATCCTTTTTACCATCTATATGATCCCACTCGGTCAGATCATCCGCCACCATGGTCTACAGTATCACTGCTACGCCGATGACACCCAGCTCTATCTCACCACTACACCAACCACTCTGCTCCCTCCACAGTCCATTGTCAACTGCCTGCATGAAATAAAAACCTGGATGACCACCAACCTACTCAAACTCAACAGCAAGAAAACAGAGCTCATGGTCATGGGTCCCAAGGTGCAACTTCAAAAGGTTGGAGATTTTCTCCTCCAGGTGGATGGCTGCTCCATCTCTCCATCCACCGAGGTTCGCAACCTGGGTGTCATCCTGGACTCTACCCTCTCCTATCAATCCCACATCAAATCCGTTACCAGATCCGCCTTCTTCCACCTGAAAAGCATCTCCCGACTCCGCCCATCCCTCACAGACTCTGTTGCTGAAACACTTATCCACTCTTTCATCTCCTCCCGTCTGGACTACTGCAACGGTGTGTTGTTTGGTCTCCCCATCACAATCGTGGACAGACTGCAGTACGTTCAGAATTCAGCTGCCAGAGTGCTCACCCGTACCAGACGCTGGCAGCACATCACCCCCACCCTCAAACACCTCCACTGGCTTCCGGTCAAGTTCCGTATCACATACAAACTGCTCCTCCTCACCTATAAAGCCCTCCATGCCCTCTAGAGCCCCACAGTACCTGTCGGACAGTAGCGCAGATCCAATAAATGCATAGGGGGGGACCTGCGCGCGCGAAGCGCGCTCCGCCGTGCGCGCGCGCCCGATTTCGTTTTTTTTGCATGCAGAGATCGGTTTTCGGGCAGTTTTACCCCCTCATTTTCCTTCAGATACAGGCATTAACGGTTTTATGATGTATTATTTATTTACTTATCAAGTTATCACTAGTACTGCAATAACCAACACAACCAAAAGCTTAAAACACACTTCAACACAAACACTGACATTAAACAGTCCTCTCGTCATAACCAACGTTTCTTTCATGTTTCTATGGTTAACTTTTTACCTCAAGAACGCCGACTATAGCAGCAATTTGGCACAGCGACCGTTCATCACTCAAAACACTGGCCACAATAAAATACAGTATCCCTACTCAGAACTCAGAAGCATGACAGCCGCTCAGCCGTCAGAACACTGAACACACAATACAATAATACAGTCCACAAGCAGTTGGCACAGGTTAGAACAGGCCGCCAGTCCAGAACACAATACGGTATAAATGTCATTCATTACCCGGCTTCCTCCTCCCCCTCCTCCTGTCCTCCGGCTCCAGTCCTCTCGTCACACAGACACAGCCCAAGTAACAACAAAGTAGACTAATCCTTTAGCTTCCTTGTCCGGCCAGGGTGGCAACAAAAACAGTAATCCTTTCCTTGTCCAGGGTGGCGGCATTCCTTATTAACTATTTGAAATGGCAGAACCAAAGTTATAAATATTGTGTTCTATTGAGTTTGAGCTGCAGCAGCAGGAAGTTCTCTTCCTTCTGTCGTTCCTTCTGTCGCTTTCATTTCTTGTTGCCAGATTTTGCGAGAGAAACAAGCAGCCAGCTATATGAAAACCACCCTGGAATATTGTGGTTTTTATATAGCTGGCTGCTTGTTTCTAAGAACTTGGCAACACAGACCAAACCATTTTGCAGGAAAACAGAGGGGTGTTCTCATATAATAGCATCTATAAATCATTCAAAAAGCATCTTCGATCGTGTTTAGTGCATGATTTCAGAATTTAGACCACTATGTCCCTGACTGGGGGGGACAGGGGGTCTTCTGGAAGTGAATGGAGGGGACGAAATTGAACCTGGAAGGTGACAAAAACACCTTGTCCCCCCCGCCATTTGCGCCTATGCTGTCGGACCTCCTCAAGGACCACTCCCCGGAGCGGAATTTGAGATCGGCTGACCAAGGGCTCCTCACCGTCCCTCCCAGCAAAAAGCGGACCCTTGGGGATAGAGCCTTCAGTGTGGCGGCCCCAACCCTCTGGAACTGCCTCCCCTCAGCGATTCGCCAGTTGCCAACACTGAACTCTTTTAAGTCCGCACTGAAGAGACACTTATTCATTCAGGCTTTTGGACAATAATGTGTTTTGTATCTGTTTTGTTAAGCGCCTTGGGTTTTTTCAAAGGCGCTATATAAATTCAATTTATTATTATTATTATTATTATTACCCCATATAACACCAGTAAGACTCCCTAATCGGGAGATAAGCGACCGTAGGTCACTGATCTCCACAAATAGGGCAAAAATGTGTTTTGCCAAAATCTTCCTGATCCATGTTGATGACATGAGTGTAGACATACTGTGTAGTGATTTTCGTGATTTTAGGGCAAAATCTGTAGGAGCAGTGTCCAAAAATGTGTTTTTAAAAATCGGCCTGGAGGTGGCGCTATATGGGAGAGATTCATGTTGATGGGATGAGTGTAGACATACTGTGTACCGATTTGGGTGATTTTAGGGCAAAAATTGTAGGAGCAGTGTCCAAAAATGTGTTTTGCAAGAATCGGCCTCATGGTGGCGCTAGAAGAGGGCCATGTGAGAAATGAGGGGTGGGGTCTCCGCGCCGGCAAGGCGGACGAATAGGTACCGGCCCCGGCTGTCCCGGTCGCTCCTAGCCGGAGTTACGGCATTTTATGTGAGCTGCAGTGTAGGGGGTCCTCCACTGGGGGCGCCACCACTTTTGCATCCGTTCTGGATGCAAAAGTTCTGGAGCACCAGGAGTGGGTGGTCCCCGGGAATTCCCCGTGAGCTGCCCCGTGGGGGTGGTCATTTGGTCAGTTTAGCACATTTGGTCATTTTTTACATCTGGGGGTCCCCCAGGGACCTGGGGGTCCCTGGAGCTCCGGGGGTCCTTGGAGGTTGTAGTTTGGCAGGTAAGGAAGGTGTGTGCAAAATTTGGCATGGATCGGGGCAACGGTTGCGGAGATATCAGCAGGGCAAGAGTGTGACGTGTGAGGTGTGACAGACAGACTGACTGACGGACTGACGGACGGACGGACTTACACTTTGTGCAGGGTTTGATAGTAAATGCGACCTACGGTCGCAATTAAGTGACAGACGGATAGAACTCCATCATCATTTGTAAAAGGGCCCCCCACCCCCTAGATTTGTGTTCAAAGACATTTTGAAAATGGCAGATCTACAAGCTCACAATGTGTCACATTGCAACACGTTACACATTGTGAGCTTAAAATACCTCTCCTGTGTTATTTCAAATTTCCTTCTCGGGATCAATAGAGGTTTATCTCATCTCATGTCACCTTATTGTATCTTACAGCGATGTTGCTGGTGGCTGCTGGTTCCTCCCACCAACCTGACAGAGGCACACAGAGTTTGGTGCGCTCGTACTTTTTGTGTTTTTTAACGTCTCCTATTGAATTTACACATCTCTTATGTGAACTGTTATAGTGTTGTTATTAAATAAAGAAACACTGGAGTTTGTACAGCGGCTGGCTTGTGGAGTAAATGTGCAGTGCGCCGGTGCTCAGCGCAACGCAGCGTAAATGACTGCAGGCAGCGGCCGCCGACCGGGCTACAAGTGGACTCCATGGACACAGACTGACTGACTGACTGACTGACTGACTGACTGACTGACTGACTGACTGGTTTAATGACTGACTGACTGACTGACTGACTGACTGACTGACTGACTGACTGACTGGCTGGCTGGCTGACTGACTGACTGACTGACTGGCTGGCTGACTGACTGACTGACTGACCGTGACCAGTGGACTCCATGGACACTGACTGACTGACTGACTGACTGACTGACTGACTGACTGACTGACTGGCTGGCTGACTGACTGACTGACTGACTGACCGTGACCAGTGGACTCCATGGACACTGACTGACTGACTGACTGACTGACTGACTGATGGACTGACTGACTGACTGACTGACTGACTGACTGACTGGTTTAATGACTGACTGACTGACTGACTGACTGACTGACTGGTTTAATGACTGACTGACTGACTGACTGACTGACTGACTGACTGACTGACCGACCGTGACCAGACGCAGCCACCGCACCGAGCCACTGGATGTTTTATGTTTACGCTCACATGATGTCCTGCTTGCCTCCCACGAGTGCTGCCAGTTCATTATTGTTACATTCACTGTTTGAGTGACAGACCTTTATGGGGCATTTGGGAAATACGGAACAAACAGCGTTCCGTATTGGTTCAATATGGAACGCAACATTTAATTCTCAAATACGGGACAAATCCGTATTTTACGGAAAGGGTGGCAACCCTGCACCTTGGGTGTTGGCCCCTGCAGGGTTAATGTTTGAGTAGAGTTATGTTGCAAGTTACAAGCTGGTCAGGAAAAAGTGAGGCTAGAGACTCAGTAGGTGATTGAAAAACTGACACTGAAACTAAATTGCAGGTAGAGCAGCACAGATTGGGTTTGATACCGATCTTTGTGTGTTAAGACATTCATTTGTGAAATGGGTATACAGCCAGGCTGAACGGCTGGGAGGTGGGGACGGAGGTGTCTGGAAATCTCCACCAGGCATGTATTAGATATACATAGTTATATGTATAAATAATAATGAGCTTGGGCATACGTTGGACCTTGTTATGTCTTATGGGTTACCAATTTCTAATGTGCAGGTTTGTGCTCCAGTCAAGTCTGACCACTTTCCTGTCACTTTTGATTTTATACTGCCCTGTGATATTTCTAAATCATGCGCTCCTGTACGCCAGTGTCGTGTACTAAAGCCCGCTACAGCTAGGCTTTTTTCTTCTGCTTTTACTAGCGTAGCCCAGGCTGACAATGGTCCCTCCGAAGCCCTAGACACTGAGCAACTTACTACTACATTTCTGTCCAACTGTGCCAGCATTCTGGACACTGTTGCGCCATTAAAATCTGTGCGCCCCAGACCTATGTCTGAGCCCTGGATAAACGACACCACGCGCGCCGCCAGGAGAGAGTGTCGGAAGGCTGAGCGCAGGTGGAGGAAAGACAGGCTCCATGTGTCACACGACATTTTAAAGGAGTGTTGGAAAGAATATCAGCGCACTGTTAAGGCTGAAAAGTCAAGGCATTTCTCTGACATTATTTCCAAAAATGTGGATAAACCGCGTGTTCTCTTTAAAACAATCGACCAGTTGTTAAATCCTTCACAACCCACTTGTTTGGAAGCATCTTCTGAGATCTGTGAACGATTTCTTCGCTATTTTATAGACAAAGTCACTACCATCAGAGCACAAATATCCCCCCCTGCTTTTGATCCCTCCATGGCTGTCACTTGCACAACTGTATTTAACCATTTCAACCCTGTATCCTTCTCTAAACTCAGTGAACTGGTCATTCAACTCAAAACCTCATCCTGTCCCACAGATGCTATCCCCACTCACCTCTTTAAGGAGGTCTGGGAGACTATTGGCCCTAGTGTCCATAACATCATAAATAGCAGTCTGGCTTCAGGTGTTGTACCAAGATATTTCAAAGAGGCAGTTGTGACACCATTAATTAAGAAACCCAATCTGGATACCTCAGTTTTAACAAACTACAGACCTATTTCAAAGCTTCCATTCATTTCAAAAAGTCTTGAAAAAACTGTTTTATTTCAGTTACAGTCTTTTCTGCAGGTACACAGCATTTTTGATGTTTTTCAATCCGGGTTCAAAGCGTTTCACAGTACTGAGTCAGCGTTGCTGAGAGTTTTCAATGATGTGCTCTTGACCACTGACGGTGATTCTGCAATCTTATTGCTTCTAGATCTATCGTCGGCTTTTGATACCCTGGATCACAAAACCCTAACCTCTCGATTAGAGCATTGTGTTGGTGTCAGGGACACAGCTTTAAAGTGGTTTTACTTCTACCTATCTGAGAGATGTTTCTCTGTAAAATTTGGAGATTTTGTTTTATCCTCTACTGCCCTGTCCTCGGGAGTTCCCCAGGGCTCGATTCTCGGGCCGATACTGTTCTCCTTATATCTTCTCCCCCTGGGACTAATCTTTAAGAAACATGGTATCTCGTATCACTTTTACGCAGATGATTCCCAAATCTATATGCCCCTAAAGAAAGCAAGTAATAGCTCCCTGACACCTCTCCTTGACTGCTTAAATGATATCAAGGCTTGGATGGCCCTTAACTTTCTAAGTGTAAATGAAAGTAAAACGGAAGTCATAGGACCCAGTGGTCCTGGTGCGGTACCCACGGACCTGGGCTCCCTGCAGCCCTATGTCAAGCCTGTTGTCTCCAACCTTGGCGTCAAATTTGACAATATGCTCAAACTTGACAAACAAGTTAATGCCGTGGTCAGGTCCAGCTTCTATCATCTGAGGCAGCTCGCTCAAATCAAGTCTGTTCTGTCTTTCGCTGACTTCGAGCGTGTTATTCATGCCTTTATTACCACACGGTTAGACTATTGTAATGCACTGTATGCCGGCTTAAATCAAGCCTCCATGGCTCGCCTGCAGCTGGTCCAGAATTTTGCGGCACGTCTCCTAACTGGCACCCGCAGGCATGACCACATTACACCAATTCTGGCCAGACTTCATTGGCTCCCTGTTCGCTTCAGAATAGATTTTAAAATTTTACAATTTGCGTTCAAATCAATGAACGGTTTGGCACCTCAGTACCTCTGCGAACTGATCTGACAACAGTTTCCCACACAAGCATCAAACGTAGCGATGTGACTTTGAGCTTGTAGATCTGCTGCTTTTGGTATCTACAGTACAAGCTATCTACACACTGCACTCACACACACTCACAAACACACACAAACACACACACACACACACGCGCACGCACTCGCGCGCGCGCGCGCGCACACACACACACACACACACACACACAATGGAAATAGATGTGCACATTTTCTTTCTTTGTACAGCTACACTATGGAACTACATCAAACGCCAGTATCTCGAAATGAGAGCCCAATTAAAAGGTGAAGTGAAAGATCGGAGTGTGTCCCTCACCACAGACCTCTGGACGTCTTCCACCATGATGCCATACATCACCGTGACAGCGCATTATCTCAACGATGCCTGGGAGATGCAGGCCAAAGTCCTCTGCACCATCTTAATGGCAGAGCGCCACACAGCTACCAACATAGCTCAGAGGCTGACCAATACCATTAAAGAGTGGGGCCTGCAGGTGTTCTGCGTTGTACACGACAATGCCAGCAGCATGAACCTAGCCATGGGTTTGTGTGAGGATATCCAGGAAGACCTTGGCTGCACTGGCCATACCTTACAGTTGGCAATTAAAAAGGGACTGGATTTGCCCGACGTGGCCAAAACCATTGATGCGGCGAGGCGAGTTGTTCGTCATTTCAGACACTCTTCTGTAGCAACATGTGCACTGAAGAAACGACAAGACGCGCTCAAGGTATTTATATATTATTCGCCCCCTCTATTGATGCACCTTCTCTTTATTGGTACTGTACTGCTCTTGTTTTTTTCCACGTATCTATCTTTTTTCTTACTTCTCTGTAACTTTGTAAATAATACTGCTGTGCTACAACTGGACAACTTAATTTCCCCCTTGGGATAATAAAGGTATCTATCTATCTATCTATCTATCTAAGGTAAAAGACAACAGGCTCCAGAATGACTGTGCCACTCGTTGGAATTCGACGTTTACAATGCTGGAGCAACTCGACCAGCAGCACATCCCAGTCCAAGCCGTACTGGAAGACGAGGCTGTCACCAAACCCACCGTGAAAAAAACCCTTCAAATGAGAGCCTCACAGTGGGAGCTGATCGAGCAGCTACTGCCTGTGCTCAGACCACTTGCAAAGGCAACTACCCTCATGTGTGCAGAATTGCATGTTTCACTCTCATTTATTTACCCTGTGATCCTTAACCTACTGAACGACGGGCCCGACGGGGTGTTGAGAGATGACGAGTCGGATACAGCAGCAGCCTGCAGCTTTAAGAGCACTATGCGATCACAGCTGAGAACCAGGTTCAAACTGGACACCGACGACCATGACTTGGTGAGCTCGGTTCCCATCATCGCCTGCATACTGGATCCGAGGTTTAAAGATCTCCATTTCCTCGCAGAGGACGACCGACTGCGGGCTAAACGTCGCCTGATTCAGCTACTGCGAGACGAGGAGGAGCCAGACACGGACCAGGCAGCTGCTACAGGTATGCTATACATTCATTTAACTTGTATCTATTCATTATGAATACATGTAGTATATATATCCAGGTCAGGCAACAACCCCCAAGTTCACACTTCGACAACGTTTACAACTGCTTTAGTGTCACAAATGGGTGATTTTAATTAACAAAGGGAAGAGCAATGCATATCAGCACAGTGAGCACACCATTGTCACCCGTTAACTCCTGCAGAGTAGGTGTTATGCGACGCAAACAGCAATGCTTACATGCAATAGGTATTCTGACTTTTATTTTTATTTTATATGTATTCCACTCCAGACCCCACAGACGTCCCTGACGGTGCCGCCGTGGACAGCGACACACAGGAGCCAAGCGGGAGGAAAACGCGACTTGAACGTGATTACGAGGAGCTGTTTGGGCCTCACTATGCCAGCACAAATGCACCTAGTGCAAAAAAAACCTGCACAGAGGAGGTAGAGGAATATCTCAAGATGCCCCGTATTCCAACAACGAGCTGCCCTCTGAAGTGGTGGGCGAGTAATGAGAAGCAGTTGCCTCGTTTGGCCAATCTGGCCAAAAACTACCTGGCGGTGCCAGCCACTAGTACCCCCAGTGAAAGGGTGTTTTCACTCGCTGGGAACACGATTTCCAGGCAGCGATCAAGTTTACACCCAGCACACGTGGATAACCTTGTCTTCTTGAATGAAAACAGCCGGGAGCGCAATACTAAAACAATAAATGAGGAGGACTTCTCGTCTGAGGAGAGCGAGTAGTCTAGTTGTCAAATATGCCACATATGCCTACATTTAGTTTGCCAGCGGATCTTTATTTTATTGCCATATAGGCTTGACCTACGGTGGAATAATTAGACCTACGTTTGCAATTGCAACTGTGCACTTGAGGTGGCCCGTTTGTGTCGTCATGGTGAGTTAAACGAGCCTACGTTTACATTTCGTTTTCTTACATTATTTGCACTATAGCCAAATATGGCCTAGAAGATTTATTTTTATTTATGTTCGTTTGCAAAAGAATGCCAGCACACAAATTAGTGTTCTATTCTCCTGTTTTGTAGCATATTTGTTTTAGGCCTACAATAAACCAATACATTTAGTTAAATGCTTCGCATAGTTTGCAGATCACAGTATTGCCTTCTTGTAGGCTATAAGCCTATGCCTGTGAAAATGTCAAGAAGTGGCGCTTAGGCTTATGTTAATTTGAAAAAGAATGCCAGCACTCAACGAAGTGTTCTCCTGTGTTGTGTTGTGTTGTATTGTATTTGCTTTACAATAAAACAATAGCCTATTTAGGTAAATGTTATATGGAAGTGCAAATGTCAAGAAGTGGCGTTATGTTCATTTGCAAAAGAATGCCAGCACTCAAAGAGACGTGTTCTACTGTTTTATATTTGTTTTACAATAAAACAATATTGGTATTATTATGCAAACTGTGGAAATTCATATTTTTTGTAAGATGATTACGTTAATTCTCCAAGTGGGTCTGTCTGCAGACCAAAGATTAGTGGGCGGATTGTGAGGGGGATGCTATTGGATAGTATGAGTTAGGGGGCGGATTGTGGGGGGGATGCTATTGGATAGTATGAGAATGAATCAATCCGCCCCCTGGAATCTCAATCCACCCCCTATGACGTTGCACGGACGGGGCGGAAATGAGCCCAGGGGGTCCCCGGACCCCCAAGAGAACCAGGGACCACCCTCCCCACCCCAAACCCGAGTTAAGACACCCATCTGGGCCACTTTCCACCCAGCACCACCCTCTTCACCTCCGTGATGGAGGGTGTGCTCACTTTGTGCGGGAGGATTTTTCAAAGGACAGGGGCAGGGGAGATTTGCCCAGGCTCTGGTACCTCCAGAGCACCAGGGCCGACTCTCCACACCCTCTAGCCCGACTCGGGGCTCCCTCCTCGGCCACTTTCCACCCAGAGCCGGCCTCTATACCTCCGTGATGGAGGAAGTTCCCACTTTGCTCAGGAGAGTTTTACAAAGGAAGGAAGGGGGGAGAGAGCCTGGGAGCCTGGAGCTCGGAGCTCCAGGGCCCAGGGGCCGGCCCCTCACTGCTCGAGGCCGACCTGGGGGCCTCGGCCTCGGCCGAGGGACCACCCACGGACCCCCTGGAGCCCGAAAAAAAAAAAATCCATAGCGGATACCCAAGCTCGCCAAACGCTTTAGGCTCCTATTCTACCGCCCTTTGGGTCTCGCGCTCGAGCCTGGTACCGTTGGAACCGGCTCGCCGCCCCGCACACGATGGTGCCATCGCGGACCCCCGCGGACCCCCAGGGCCGACGCCAGGCCCCGAAAACCGGGCCTGGCGACCTCCAGGGACCACCGGGGACCACCAGCGGGGGTCCCCGGAGGTCCCTGGCGGGCCTCCGAGCACCGCCGCCCGGGGACCACCACCAGGGACCCCCACGGACCCCCAGGGCCGGCCCCAGGCCCCAAAAACCGGCCTGGGGACCACTTTTTCTTCTAAGTCCAGCTGGACTCGTCCGTGCAACGTCATAGGGGGTGGATTGAGATTCCAGGGGGCGGATTGATTCATTCTCATACTATCCAATAGCATCCCCCCCACAATCCGCCCCCTAATCTGTGGTCTGCAGACAGACCCGTCTCTAATAATCTGTCGCTTGTGAGATGATTACGTTAATAATCTGTCGCACGTAATCAGTGCATCATAGCATAATGGCCGAAGTTGGACATGACGCATAACTGCCTGTTGCTGATTAGTCTATAGATTTGTTTGAACAGTCATTTTTTATTATTTCCACCAGCTCACGGTGCGAGCCGCAGTGTTGTGAGCTTGTAGATCTGCTGTTTTCACTAGTTTGGGTCCTGGGCGATTGTCTAATTTCTATTTTGGGTCACGGGCTAAACTGTTTGGGAATGTGAACCGCTGGGTTAAAGTCTTTTTATTTTAGAGCATGAAAGAGAAACTGATTAGAAACTGTTGCGCTGTGATGCAGGCAAACTATACAGCTGTCTTAATGTACTGTTCCAGGGGAAGCACTGAGCGCACCCATACTTGCTGGTCGCTTAGTCCAATCAGGTTGCGGCTCATTTGTAAATGCCACGGTCAATAGCCAATCGTATTTCACTAACCTTCAGGTCTGTCCCGCCTCCAGTGGTTAACCCTCACTCGCATGTTGTGCATCAATGAGAGGGCGAGAATGGCTCGTTTTTATTGGATGAAAAAATATATATGTTACAGGATGTTTGGGTAACCCAGGACGTTCATTGTAAGAGCGCTCGTTTTGTAGTTCACCACACACTAATCACCACCAGGTGGCGTACGACAGCCATTCACTCATACTCTATGCATTTACTAGTGAAGGTGCTGACGTCACTCGTTTGCGACTATATTTGCGACGTTGTTTACGTAGCCTAGCCTAGCCTAGCCTAGCCTAGCCTAGCCTAGCCTAGCTTAGCCATTATCGTGCGCTTGCCCAGGCCTTACGGCCTGGGCAAATATTAATATAACGATTGCGTCCACCACGGCTTCGTAACTCGCGCGGCGCTCCGCCGGCCGCGCGGCCCTGGCCCGCTCTTCGCGGCCACTCGCGCCTACGGCGCTCGGGGGCGAAGAGCAGGACCAAGGACCGCTGGCCTTCGCGCCGCTTGGGGCTTCGTGGATACAGGGGGGCTTCGTAACTCGGTTGGGCTTCGTGTCTGGGGCTCCGCCAGGCTCCGCCTGGAACACGTTGCTGTGGGTGCCCCGGCGCCGCCCCGGCGCCGCCCCGGCACCGCCCCGGCACCGCACGGCGAACGCTCCGCGTCTCGAACGTGCTGGTTCTCTATTAGACTATGACATATATATATAATTCCCGTTGAATTCCGACTATTCGAATACTTTGAGGTCGAATAATTCGAATTCTAAAAATCACTATTCGTGAATGCCCTACTGCACACTACTGATGATAGCTGAGAGGTCCAGTTAGAAGTCCATTTCTTCTTTACATCTGATACTGTACGGACCTCGGTGGACATCACATTAACAGCAGCTGTTATCTGCTCCCAATATTTGGTTTTCTGTGGGCCTTTGGTGCCCTTTACAACGCTGCAGAACAGTATTGTTTTATGTTTTTCTACCTCCTGCAGCAGTACCTCCACCTCAGAACCTGACCAATTATTTTTTCTTTTTTTTTCCTCCGCCTCCACAATGATGCCCCTTTCTTTCTGTTTTCGTTTAGGCATTTTAATTGCGGCTCGTTATATTATTTCTTTCTTTCTTACAAGCGATCTCTTGCTTTCAGCCTCTGTGGGTGTGTGTTGGTCGGATTTACTTCCGGCATTTTTGCCCTTATATGGGGATTTAAGGGCGTTAACCTATGCTAATTCTGATAGACGGCAACGCGCTTTCCATTTGGCATTCATCAACGTAAGAACAACAGGTGCGAACAATTTGACAGGTTAAGAACACTGTCATGAATGTGACTGACTTCTCTTAGGAATTCACTTAGGAAGAAATTTAAGAACAAGTTAAAGGGCCTACACCATGCTTTTAAAACTATATTTTTTGTATAAATATATGCTCAAAATTGAGTCTTAGACAGGTTTTAACCCTCAAAAAACACTCTGACCATTCTTTTTGTTTGTTCTAGCTCTACTATAATGAGGCTCTCCAGCTGCAATACCAAAACGGCCTCTGTTTGCTCAGGGGCGCATCTAGTGGGGTTTTTCCAGAAGAAGAAAAAGTTTTTTGAAAAAAAAAAAGTTTTTTGAAAAAAAAAAAAGTTTAAAAAAGTTTTTTGAAAAAAAAGTTTTTTGAAAAAAGTTTTTTGAAAAAAAAAAGTTTTTTGAAAAAAAAAAGTTTTTTGAAAAGAAAGTTTTTGAAAAAAAGTTTTTGAAAAAAAAAATTTTTTTGAAAAAAAAAAGATTTTTGAAAAAAAAAAATTTTTGAAGTTTTGAAAAAAGAAAAATTTGATTTTTTTTTTGACTCTGCATTGCATTTTTTGGAAAAAAAAAAGTTTTGAAAAAAAAAAGTTTTGAAAAAAGACTGAAAAAAAAAACGGGAATCCGAGAGTGACGTCACTCTCGTCAACTCTCACAACAGCACTGTTCTGAGAACCCGTGGAAAGCTTTTCATCTCTGTCTGCCCAAAACCAGAGAAAGACACAACGGTCAGAAATAGGACTTTGTGAGGATAGAAGGTGCCAGTGGGACCCCAAAAAAAGGTTTTAAAATAGAAAAAGTGAAAATTCATGGTGTAGGTCCTTTAAGAAGAAAGTTAATAAGAACTTATTGGTGAATGAGGCCCATTGTTTGTTACCTGAACAGGTCAGCTCCACAGTGGAGTGGGAAATAGCACCCTCCACTGTTCCTCTACACACCACCACAGCAGATTCTCTTCCATTACAGTCAGGATGAATCCACCATACAGGTTGTTGTGTAGAACCTTGTCTCCATTCTCCAGAACCATCAGATGCACATCCCAGCTGTCTGCACACTACTGATGATAGCTGAGGGGTCCAGATATAACGATCCCCCTCATAACTAATCGCTGGTTTCCAGACTCCCTGGTGTTTCATCTCCACTACACCAGTACAGCGACTGGCTCCTCCCACCAACCTGACATCACCATCTGTACACACACACACACACACACACACACACACACACACACACACACACACACACACACACACACACACACACACACACACACACACACACACTAGAATAAACACTCAAATAAAGTAATATATTACTTTCATCAGAACAAAAGCTTCTAGGTTACAATCTCTACTATTTATTTATTTATTTATTTATTTATTTATTTATTTATTTATTTATTCATTCATTCATTCATTCACATAAATGTGAATACAACTATCAATACCACCATGTAGAAATACTCTATTACAAGTACAACTATCAATACCACCATGTAGAAATACTTTATTACAAGTACAACTATCAATACCACCATGTAGAAATACTCTATTACAAGTACAACTTTACCACCATGTAGAAATACTCTATTACAAGTAAAATAAAATCCACCTTACAGATTCTTCTGTGATGACCATTTTTTTTTGTTTGTTTCAGTGAGATCGAGAACCGGAGCGTTGGGTTTAGGGTTAGGGTTAGAGTTAGACATAGTTTTACTGAGGTTAGGTTTAGGGGTTAGGGTTAGGGTTAGGCATAGTTTTACTGGGTTAGGGTTAGGGTTAGAGTAAGGCATAGTAAGCTAATGGCTAAACACATCTGAGCTGTGACATCAGCCACTACACAAGTGAATGGCTGTTGTCGCCATCTCATGGTGACAACACAGAATTACACAGGTGTGCTGATAAGAGACTATCACAGTGAATTGATCCAGGTGGTGTTAGGGGTGTGTGGTGAATTACAAAACGAGCGCTCTTACCCCAATCTCACTGAGTTACCCAAACTGACTGTAGTCCAGGCGTTTGGGGCAGTATTTTGATGGAATCGTGCACTTTATGAAAGAAGCATGAAATTTGGCACACAGTTAGAACATGCCATATGGAACATTTTTGGCTATAGGGCCATCGCAGATTTGTCTTTCGAAACTTGTGGGAGCCAATCAAAGTTGGGCTCTCATAGACTTTACCATACAGTACAATAATACAAAAATAAATATGCTTTAAGTAGCATGTGAGGGGTCAAACTAGGTATTTTTCGGGATCTTGAATCCAATGCAAGCATTCGTTTTGCACGAAAAACATTCCTTGGGCTAAAAACAGTCCCCATAAAACTATGCTTTAGTGATGGTTTAGTGATGAGTCATCACTTTTCACAGTTTTGTCAGGGCCGTTATTTCAAAAAGGAATGTTTTTTGTGCAAAACAAATGCTTGCATTGGATTCAGAATCCCGGAAAAAAAACATTGTTTGACCCCTCACGTGCTACTTAAAGCATATTTATTTTTTGTATTATTGTACTGTATAGTAAAGTGTATGAGAGCCCAACTTTGATTGGCTCCCACAAGTTTCGAAAGACAAATCTGCGATGCCCCTATAGCCAAAAATGTTCCATATGGCATGTTCTAACTGTGTGCCAAATGTCAAGCTTCTTTCATAAAGTGCACGATTTTTGCCTGAAATGCTCGGACTACTGTAACATATATATATATATATATATATTCACTTGGAAAGGAGTCGGCTTAGGTGGTTGGGGCATCTAGTACGGATGCCCCCCCGAGCGCCTTCCTAGGAAGGTCCTCGATGCACGTCCCACTGGGAGGAGACCCCGTGGCAGACCAAAGACCAGATGGAAGGATTATATCTCCAAACTGGCCTGGGAACGCCTCGGTATACTCCCAGAGGGAGTGGAGGAAGTTGCGCAGGATAAGGAAATCTGGAAGTCTCAGTTGGAACTGTTACCCCCGCGACCCGATTCCGGATAAGCGATTGAAGATGGATGGATATATAAAGAAAATATGATTTAAACACTGAGGGCTTCCAACGTAAAAAAGACCGTAAAAAGTCTTATTTGGGTTCCTTTTAGGCAGGGTGTTTAACTCTACTTGTACTGTACTTCATTTATATTGTATTGACTGTACTGTTCTCCATTTTTGTCTAATAAAATAATCAATCAATCAAAACCTCAAATTATGGACATTTGAGTACTATATGGATGCATGCTGGTATGTACTCAAATGGTACATATTAATTACTGATAATAATTTACTGTAAAAAGACCTTTAACATGCTGACTTTTAGGTTTTAGATGGGGGTATTTTTTTAAATTCATAAACGTTTAGATTCCTTCATATTGAAGTAAAAAAGAATCATGATAAAAACTCTTACCTGTTACTTTCAGCTGTACTTCAGTGTAGAGGTCTATCCCTGCCCTACTCACTCCACACCAGTATTGTCCTGAATGGCTGAGCTGAAGGTCAGAGATGGTGACTGGAAATGCTCTGTTCACAGCATCATCACGAATAGAGTATCTGCCCTGCTTGATCTCACCAGAAACACCAATTAAGCTCTGAATAACAACGTCAGCATCGCCACAGCTTCCTCTACACAGGTAGTGCTGGTAGGCAGACCCATAGCCCTCTTGGTAGGGACACCAGATTGTAACTGCGCTCCCTTGGTGTCCGGTCGCCTGCATAACACCTGTAGAGAGAGGGCAGACATGGAAGCATAACATGGGCCTTTAAAGCAGAAATAAGCAGTTTTCTGCTGACATAAGCAGTAATCATGCAATTGCTTATTTTTATTTTGTATTTTTATTTTATTATATTCAGGCAGCTAACAATTCTCCCTAAACAAATCTAGTCTCTGTGGTGCTTCTAGGAGCCGCAGTCTGCCTCCAAAACTATTATTTTATCTGTAAGAAGCTCTGTCACTAGCAGCTCATTGGTGCATGAACCAGCCGACCGGGGCTAAAAGGATTGACAGACAGGTCAACCAATCTGAACAAGAACAAGAGGCGGTCCTGATTGGTCTGTTATTTTGGATGGGCACCCAGTTTAATCGACCAATGACAGAACTTCTCACAGATAAAGATAATAGTTTTGGAGGCAGATTGTAGCCCCAGGAAGTGTCACACACAACATTTCCTTAGGAAGCATTGTTAGCCGCCTGAATAAAATTAAATTAAAATATATTTTTTTAAATAAGCAATTGCATGATTCCTGCTTATGTCAGCAGAAAACTGCTTATTTCTGCTTTAAGTAACAACATTCTAAATGTTTCAAATGTTACAAAATGTACAATTTTGGATGGGTTGTTGCGACCGTAGGCTCATGTCTGTCTGTCTGTCTGTCTGTCTGTCTGTCTGTCTGTCTGTCTGTCTTTCTGTCTGTCACTCTTCTGACATCACAACGACACCTCATCCCAGCTCTGCAGAAGGATATAGCTGATCTGTTCTGACATCACAATGATGTCGCAAATTAATTTTGTCCTTGTCCCTTTTACACCCATATATGGAGATCCCTGATGTCATCAATATCATCCCAGCTCAGCAGATGGATAGGCCTATAGCTGACATGTTCTGACATCATTAAAAAAAAAAGAAAAAAAACATGGCATGGATGCACCTGGGACGTATCCTCAGTGATGTAGCCCAAGCTCATCAGGGTTTCGGGTCTCGCAGCATCATACCCCTCACCTGGGTGACCCAGCCAGGGTTGATCAGTAGCTATCTACCCACGATCATCACAATGATGTTGCAAATTAATTATTTCATGCCCATATATGGATATCCCTGAAGTCATCAATATACACTTTGGTTGCCAGTTCTCCCTTAACACTCGGGTGACTGAAAATAAAATAAAAACTACCACTCTGACTGCATTTATAGGTCAAATTGACAGGTAAATTCTCTCCCTTTTTGCCCAGGAGAGCAACACCTCCTCCGTTGCTGCCAGCGGGGGTTCTATTGTCTGTTGTTCTATTGACAATAGAACCCCTGCTGCCAGCGGGGGTTCTATTGTCTGTTGTTCTATTGACAATAGAACCCCTGCTGCCAGCGGGGGTTCTATTGTCTGTTGTTCTATTGACAATAGAACCCCTGCTGCCAGCGGGGGTTCTATTGTCTGTTGTTCTATTGACAATAGAACCCCTGCTGCCAGCGGGGGTTCTATTGTCTGTTGTTCTATTGACAATAGAACCCCTGCTGCCAGCGGGGGTTCTATTGTCTGTTGTTCTATTGACAATAGAACCCCTGCTGGCAGCAGGGGAGGAGGTGTTGCTCTCCTGGGCAAAATATTTAAAGAATTTACCTGTCAATTTGACCTATAAATGCAGTCAGAGTGGTATAAATGTATATTATTTCATACTTAGGAAATGAGAAGGGGGAAAAAAAACGAGAACATTAGGAAAAGTCATGGAAGGGGAAATTTCTGAGACCTTCACGGGGAGAGTTATTGCACTTTGCAATCTCAAAATCGGCCAAAATGACCTGTTAGTCACCCGTGTGTTAAGACGTCGAGAGACGTCTCACTTGGTTACCATGGTTACCAGGTAAACAAGTACCTCTGCCGTGGCAGCTGAAAACAACTCTATATCCAGGACAAAACAACTTCATATCCCATAATGCATAGCGGCCACACGCTGCTATCGACTGCATTTCCTCATAGACACCCATTCATCTGGGAACCATTCACAGCCCTAGTGTCCTATGCTCATTTTGTCAATCCGGCACCATGTTCTGTTGGCTGCAGCTCGTTCATAACAAGTCGCACGTCTGTTTTTTCTTCTCCATGCTAAATACCACATGTGCGTCCGTCATGCACGGCACCGTTCGTGTGCACAATGGACACACGCTCACCGGTAAATTACATGGATTATGGACACACGCGCGCCAGCATGGATTTAATAACCACACCAGGTGCCCAAGATTATTCAAGATTTAATCGGCGGTTGCCATGGAAACCCGCCATTTTACCTTGTTTTGGAGCCTCAGTGTAAAAGTAATCAGAGTAAACGTAATCCGAGTATGCCCTGACTTTTTTGCTATAGTATTTTCTTTTTCTCAGAACAGAAAAATAACAATCGTGGGCATCAGTGCTTTTGTAACGGCCGGTAGAGAAGGCCACGTTTTAAACATGAACGTGATTTAAAAGTTAGATTGTGAAATAAATGCACTTTTGTGAATCTCATAGGAGCCGCGATTTCCTGGTCACGTGATCTCCCGTTGCATTTGGGGAATTTGGAGTGTTTCTCTTCACAGGCGGGTGCCTCGTCGTACAGTAAGCTAGAGCTTACTGTACAACACGTCAAACACGCTGTGGGCACCCGGAAGACATCAAAGAGTTTGACGAGTTGGCGCGTCGTGGGCATCCAATCTGTTGTTACTAATGGCAAACATTCCCTGACAACAAAATGTGGGCAAATTATTAGGGGTGGGTTCGATTAATCGATATGGCGATATATCGAAATAAACTCCGACGATATGTGAATCGATAGAGATTGTGCTCTATCGATAGATTCGATACGGCATTAATTATGTGAGTGACACAGTTTTGACTAACGCATCCATTTATCAGTTATCATGGGGTAGCGCTGCCAAAGCCCCCCTTGCACTCTCTTCCCAGTTATAACACACGTCTTCTCAGAGGATTCAGACCAGTGGAGTAATAGCTACTAATATAAACACTCTTCTCAGAGGATTCAGACCAGTGGAGTAATAGCTACTAATATAAACACTCTTCTCAGAGGATTCAGACCAGTGGAGTAATAGCTACTAATATAAACACTCTTCTCAGAGGATTCAGACCAGTGGAGTAATAGCTACTAATATAAACACTCTTCTCAGAGGATTCAGACCAGTGGAGTAATAGCTACTAATATAAACACTCTTCTCAGAGGATTCAGACCAGTGGAGTAATAGCTACTAATATAAACACTCTTCTCAGAGGATTCAGACCAGTGGAGTAATAGCTACTAATATAAACACTCTTCTCAGAGGATTCAGACCAGTGGAGTAATAGCTACTAATATAAACACTCTTCTCAGAGGATTCAGACCAGTGGAGTAATAGCTACTAATATAAACACTCTTCTCAGAGGATTCAGACCAGTGGAGTAATAGCTACTAATATAAACACTCTTCTCAGAGGATTCAGACCAGTGGAGTAATAGCTACTAATATAAACACTCTTCTCAGAGGATTCAGACCAGTGGAGTAATAGCTACTAATATAAACACTCTTCTCAGAGGATTCAGACCAGTGGAGTAATAGCTACTAATATAAACACTCTTCTCAGAGGATTCAGACCAGTGGAGTAATAGCTACTAATATAAACACTCTTCTCAGAGGATTCAGACCAGTGGAGTAATAGCTACTAATATAAACACTCTTCTCAGAGGATTCAGACCAGTGGAGTAATAGCTACTAATATAAACACTCTTCTCAGAGGATTCAGACCAGTGGAGTAATAGCTACTAATATAAACACTCTTCTCAGAGGATTCAGACCAGTGGAGTAATAGCTACTAATATAAACACTCTTCTCAGAGGATTCAGACCAGTGGAGTAATAGCTACTAATATAAACACTCTTCTCAGAGGATTCAGACCAGTGGAGTAATAGCTACTAATATACACACTGCTGTAGTCCTTCCAATCCACTCCCCACCAACCAACATAGATGATCATTAAATTAATCTGTGAATGATTTCAAAGTGTTAATGGAAATCCTTTGTGATTTTTACATAAGAGTAGGTATTTTTAGTGAATCACAGACCGTTGTATGAAATGCATTGCCTGCTGCTTCGATGCGGTTAAGTCACTGAAGTTAATAAAAAACTGCTGAATCCTCCCTATTTTTCTACAGTCTACGTTTCAGACATGGAGTTCTAGAGGGAGTGTTCTAGAGGGAGTGTCGTAGACCGCTCTGGTCAAGACGTATGAAAGACAATCCTAAACGGCTCCAACACGTAGGCGTCTCATTGGTCAGTCACTCTGTTTACATCACTTCCTGTCATTTCCCACAGCCACGCCTCTACACACAGCAGCTCTGCTCTCATTGGCTGCAGGGAGCTCACAGCAGCTCTGCTCTCATTGGCTGCAGGGAGCTCACAGCAGCTCTGCTCTCATTGGCTGCAGGGAGCTCACAGCAGCTCTGCTCTCATTGGCTGCAGGGAGCTCACAGCAGCTCTGCTCTCATTGGCTGCAGGGAGCTCACAGCAGCTCTGCTCTCATTGGCTGCAGGGAGCTCACAGCAGCTCTGCTCTCATTGGCTGCAGGGAGCTCACGGATGGATCAGATTAGCATGAAGTTGGTTGAGATGCGACCGAGTATTTCCCGGTGAACCTGAGCACAAAGGTTGGTTGACGGCGCCGTGAGGACGGCGACGTGCGAGGGAGCTCCGCAAAATAGGACTGTACTTTAGTACTATTAGTACTATTAGGTGCTTTTAGTACTATTAGGCTTAGATTAGTTTGAGTCAAATACAGTATAGTTAGTTTTAGAAAAGGATTATATATCCGACCGGTTTGGCTGTATAATGGCAACTGTTAGCAGTGCACTTAGCAGTGCATCTAGCACCAAACAGATTGCATACAGCAAACAAACACTTCTGGACATTAAAGAAGTATGCCAGACTCACCGTTTATGTCCGGACCCTCTCGCCCCATTCCCCGAACTGAGGAGAATCCAGCGGAGGAAAAGAGGCAGACGAGCCGGTAATCTGGTCCGGCTGAGGCGGCGTGCACACAGAGCCCCACTCCCTAGCCTGTTGCTGTCAAATGTACAGTCACTGGAGAATAAACTGTGCGAACTTCGCGCACGGGTCTTTTTCCAGCCCGACATCAGAAGATGTAACGTGATCTGTCTGACAGAGACATGGCTAACGGCAGAAACACCAAGCCATTCCATCGCACCCATGGGCTTCTCTGTGCATCGCAAGGATCGGGACACGGAGCTCTCGCAGAAGAAAACGTATGGCGTATGTCTCATGGTGAACCGGGCCTGGTGTCATGAGGGAAACATCTCAACTGTTCATTCAGTTTGTTCCCTGAACCTGGAGTGTCTTCTGCTGCAGTGTCGTCCTGTATGGCTCCCTCGTGAATTTACATCTGTCACGATAGCTGCTGTGTACATTCCACCGCACGCAAACAAGGACGCTGCACTCCAGGAACTCCATGGAATAATCAGCAGACAGGAGACGGCACAACCGGACACAGCGCTGGTTATAGTCGGGGACTTTAATCATGCAGATTACACCAAATACATGCCCAAATTACACCAACACATTAAGTTTAAAACGCGAGGGGAAAACACACTCGACCACTGCTACACGCTCTTCCGGGAAAGTTACAGAGCCCTCCCCCGCCCGGCTTTTGGCAAATCGGATCACTGCTCTATCCTCCTGCTCCCTGCCTATAGGCAGAGACTGAAGAGAGAGCCCCCGGTCCACAGAACTGTCCGACGCTGGTCTGACCAATCAGAGGCGATCCTGCAGGACTGTTTTGACAACACCGATTGGGAGGCGTTCAAGTCGGCTGGGAATCTGGACGACTATACCAACAATGTAACCACCTACATCAGGGAGTGTACAGAGACTGTTGTCCCAGTTAGGAACATAAAGATCATGCCTAACCAGAAGCCATGGATTAATGGTGACATACGTGCAGCCCTCCATACAAGATCTGTAGCCTATACAACAGGCTCAGTGGAGGAGTACAGACATGCACGCTATGCACTTAGAGCGGCCATCAAACAGGGGAAGAAGGAGTATGGTCAACGATTGGAGTCAAAACTCATCACCAGCAACCCGAGGCACCTATGGCAGGGGCTTCAAGCCATAACAGACTTTAGGGGGAGCACACAGCAAACCCAGCACACAACACCCACCTTTCCAGACGACTTTAACTCCTTCTCTGCCAGGTTCGACCCCTCCGCTCACCCTGGCTTCAGCAGTGAGCACCCACCTCTGCAACCCCCCCCCCCATTGGCATGGGGAGGGGGGAGCAGAGCCCTTCTGGAATACCCCCACGCCCCCACTCCACCTCTGGTGGAGACCAGCACCTCCCTCTCTCCATCACACGGGCTGAAGTATACCGCTCCTTCAAGCGGATCAACCCAAGGAAGGCAGCTGGCCCAGACGGCATTGTGGGACGCGTCCTGAAGGCGTGTGCTTACCAGTTGGCGTGTGCTTACCAGTTGGCGGACGTATTCACTGACATTTTCAACCTGTCCCTTTCCCTCAGCTACGTTCCCACCAGCTTCAAGACCAGTACCATCGTCCCCATTCCTAAGTTGCCGAAGGTGACTGGCCTAAATGACTGGCGCCCTATAGCACTCACTCCCATAGTGAGCAAATGCTTCGAGGGCCTGGTCAAAGGACTCATACTGCCCATGCTTCCGCCCACCCTCGACCCCCTACAGTTTGCATACCGTGCAAACAGGAGCACCGAAGATGCCATCGCCCATGTCCTGCACACGGCCCTTACCCACCTGGAGGGAAGTCGCACCTATGTGAGGATGCTGTTTGTGGACTACAGTTCCGCATTTAACACCATAATTCCCTCCAGGCTTGATGGAAAGCTCCGAGACTTGGGCCTGAATACATCGTTGTGCAACTGGATCCAGAGCTTCCTGACAGACCGCCCCCAGACAGTGAGAGTGGATGGTCGCATGTCCTCCAGCCTAACTGTCAGTATTGGGGCACCACAGGGCTGTGTCCTCAGTCCCCTGCTGTACTCGTTGTACACATATGACTGCATTGCGACACAGGAGTCAAACCATGTCGTAAAGTTCGCGGACGACACGGCAGTGGTTGGCTTGATCTCTGGTGGCGACGAGTCGGCCTACAGGGAGGAGGTGGCCACTCTGGAGCAGTGGTGTCTGGAAAATCACCTCTCCCTGAATGTCAAGAAGACTAAGGAGATAGTGGTCGACTACAGGAAGAAGAAAGATGAGCTCCAGCCAGTCAGCATCAATGGCACAGTGGTGGAAAGAGTGGACAGTTTTAAATACCTCGGGGTGAACATTCAGAAAGACCTGACCTGGGACTGCCACGTCACTGCCATTGTGAAAAAGGCTCAACAGCGCCTGTATGGCCTCAGGCGGCTGAAGAAATTTGGCCTGAGACCCAATACCATCAGGGACTTCTATAGAGGAACAATAGAGAGCCTCCTGACGGGCAGCTTTACCTCCTGGTACGGCAGCTGTACGGACAAAAACCAGAAGGCGTTGAGGAGGGTTGTCCGCACCGCCGGAAAGATCACTGGGTGCGAGCTGCCCAGTCTGGAGGACCTATACGCCCAGCGATGCCTCAACAAGTCCCTGAGGATCATTGAGGACCCCACCCACCCCCACAGAGGACTCTTCTCACCCAACCGCTCACAAAGGGTGAAGGGATATAAAATCCTGCCAGCTCGCACAAGCAGGCTGAGGAACAGTTTCTTTCCGCAGGCTGTCAGGATCCTTAACAAAAAGTGACTGTGAATGTGCAATATTACTGTAAAGCACTTTAGAAGGCTATGCACTTTGCACTATGCACTTTTGGACTGACTTTATTGACCTGTGTTTTTAGGCTTTTATCATGTGATGATATGATCATGTTTTACTGTTGTTGTTTTTATTGGTTGTTTTTATTGGAGCTCCTGTGCATAAGTTTTTCACATGTATGTACCTAAACCGTGCATCCTAAGTGACAATAAAGTGAACTTGAACTTGAAAGGTGGGGGCTTGGGAGTGTGGGGAACACGCACCAAGCCCACGCACCACTTAAATAGCTTAGCCTTTATGTATTGAGAATGAGAGGCGATTTAGTAAGAGACTTGTCGCCAATTGCAAGATATTTAAAAGTTATTTGGGGCCATGATGATATCCTTTTCTTCCCACAACTAGACTAAGGATTTATATTGTCTGTGATATTGTTTACAACCACAATTATTCACGTGTGGCAAGATCGCGGTTCTCTAGTTTTTAGTAGGCTAGCGTAGGCTTAGAAGCCTTTTCAGAAGTTAATTTAATGTTTCCCATTTAATTATTTCCTTTATCCTCATCTAATCTTGCGCTAATGCACACAACTGTTTTTGCCATGTACTCATTCAGTGCCAATGACGTCTCTTGACGGTTTTTTTTCAAAGGCGCTGGGTGCCAATGACGTCTTTGACGTCTTTTGTGTTTTTTGTATAGAAAAAAAGTTTTTTTTTTTTTTTTCCTTTTTTTTTTTTTTTAAGATGTCAAAATGACCTGAGATCAGAGAGATGCTTTTCTCTGTTTGTGTGTTGGCTCCCTCGTTTAGCTGATTGAGAAAATGTGTGTTCATTCTAGTGGATGGACACTTTTTTTCATTCAAACAGCTCTATCTCTGGAACCATTTGTCTGATTGACAAAATTATTTTTGCCACTGAATCACAACAACTGTGTCTGTTTCTGTGGGGAAAAAAAATTATATAAAAAAAGATCTTTTTTTTTTCATTGCATAGTAAAGAAAAACATACAAAACCGTGGCACATCTACCTTGGAGCCATTTTGGCATTTGGCACAGAAAGAGTTAGGCCGTGTAGGCTTTTCAGAAGTTCATTTAATGTTTACCATTTAATGATTTCCTTTATCGTCATCCTCCGCTAATGCACGCAACTGTTTTCGCCAGGTTTTAAGGTCTTATTTTAGTTGTTTCTCGCAACCCTCCTTGCCCATCGGCCCCCACCTTTGCGCACAGGTTCACCGGGAAATACTCGGTCGCGGTTGAGATGAACTTTATTTAAATGAGATGAACTTTATTTAAATGAGATGAACTTTATTTAAATGAGATGTGTCCTTGTCAGTCCGTCAGATACCAAGAGCGTCTGGCTGCAGGGTGGAGTCAACGGCAAGTCTACAGGGTCAAAAATCCTAAAACAGTAAAGAGACTGTATCCGACTTTGGGGCCTCGGCCTGGGACTGCAGAGTGGCACACACTGGGGGACCACCTCCAGGGACCCCTGGAGGTATCGTGGAGCTCCAGGGACCCCCCGTGTAGCTGCAAAAATGACCCCTCCAAGGGGGCTGCTCACGGGGAATTCCCAGGGACCACTGTTCCGGGGACCCCTGGAACGAACACAAAAGTAGACCCACACCTAGTGGAGGACCCCTGCCACTGTAGTGCACATAAAAGGCCCTAGCTCGGTCTCCTAGCGACCCACGCGTCGGCCTCGGCGGCACGGAGCACCACCTAGCGGTGGACCCCCACCACTGCAGCCTCCGAGCGACCAGGAGAGCCGGGGCCGCCACCCAGGGGGTCCCCGGCGGCCGGACCACCTCCAGGGCCCCCAGTGGACCCCCACGGATGCCGGCGCCGCGGGGCCCCGCCACGCTGTTCACGGACCCCGAAAAAAAAATACCCCAAAGTAGCAGATCTACAAGCTCCAGGCTTTCTCCAACCGCAGCTCAACCACCGTGCCTTGGACTCCAGGCAGGAGCCCATGTGACCTCCAGGGACCCATGTGACCTCCAGTGACCCATGTGACCTCCAGGGACCCATGTGACCGAGGCCCGTACGGCGGTTGAGCTGCGTTTGGAGAAAATGAGCTTGTTGATCCGCTACAATCACTTCATTTGTGGTTTAACGGGGGTCCATGGGGGTCCCTGGACGGCGTGGCGGGGCCCAGGCAGTGGGTCGGAGGGGAGGGAGCCCCGGGGACCCCCCCCTGAGGAGCAGGGGTCTGTGGACCCCTCCCCGGCCGAGCCTCGGCCCGTGGAGTGGAGCAGTAGCCTGTAGATCTGCTAGATTCGCCTATTTTTTGTTTTTTTCGGCACCGCGGGGGACCACCGTGGGCCCCGGGGACCCCCTGGGTCTCCCGATCGCTCGGAGGCCGAGTTACGCCCTTTTAAGCGGGTTCCAGTGGCGGGGGTCCACCGCTAGGTGGCACTCTACCCAGGGCAGCCTCCGCACCGCTGAGGCCGACGTGTGGGTGCCGGCCCCGGCTCTCCCGGTCGCTCGGGGCCGAGCTAGGGCCTTTTATGTGCACTACAGTGGCGGGGGTCCTCCACTAGGCGGCGCATCTACTTTTGCGTCCGTTCCAGGGGTCCCCGGAGCAGTGGTCCCCGAGAATTCCCCGTGAGCAGCCCCGTTGGAGGGGTCATTTTTGCGGCTACACGGGAGGCGGTGCGCCGCCGCCAGGGGGTCCCTGGAGCTCCGCGATACCTCCAGGGGTCCCTGGAGGTGGTCCCCCAGTGTGAGCCACTCTGCAGTCGGCCCAGGCCGAGGCCCCAAAGTCGGATCTTTACTGTTTTAGGATGTTTGACCCTGTAGACTTGCCGTTGAGACAGGAGATCTGACGAGAGAGCTCTGCTGAGGGAGGAGCTCCACGGCTGCAGCCATACCCGCCTCTCTGATACGGCACAGCAGACACAACTTTGCCGTATCCTACAAGACGGACTGTCACGCATCATGCTCCCATTGGAAATGAATGGGATGGATGTGTTTTCACCTAGTCTGTGTGAAAGAGGCTTAAAGGACTTTTTCTATTAATTACTCCTCATGGAGACTTGAGTTTGTTTTTGTCTCATTCCATCCTAAGACAATCATCTGAGGAGACTCTTTGCAGGCCCATTGATTCCAGATGGAGACCCAAATGCATTTGGGTCTCCATCCAGAATCAATGGGGGTAAATGTATTATAATCACATTGATAGATTTGTGTTCTATACATCTAGACCAGGGGTCTTCAACGTTTTCAGGCCAAGGACCCCTTAGTTGAGAGAGAGATGAAGCAGGGACCCCTTAGTTGAGAGAGATGAAGCAGGGACCCCTTAGTTGAGAGAGAGATGAAGCAGGGACCCCTTAGTTGAGAGAGAGATGAAGCAGGGACCCCTTAGTTGAGAGAGAGATGAAGCAGGGACCCCTTAGTTGAGAGAGAGATGAAGCAGGACCCCTTAGTTGAGAGAGAGATGAAGCAGGGACCCCTTAGTTGAGAGAGAGATGAAGCAGGACCCCTTAGTTGAGAGAGAGATGAAGCAGGGACCCCTTAGTTGAGAGAGAGATGACCCTTAGTTGAGAGAGAGATGAAGCAGGGACCCCTTAGTTGAGAGAGAGATGAAGCAGGGACCCCTTAGTTGAGAGAGAGATGAAGCAGGGACCCCTTAGTTGAGAGAGAGATGAAGCAGGGACCCCCACAACCTGTTCATAGATTCCATAGTTTCATTGTTTGAGAGCACAATCATCAGTGTGTTTTGGATTCATGTAAATTTGTGTTTTCAGATATTTAACCACTTGAAACGTCAATACTTCTCCCCTCTACACCAAACCTCTTTGCTGAAAATAGCTGATCTACAAGCTCACAACGCGGCCTCGCAGCGCGAGGCGTTGTGAGCTTGTAGATCTGCTATTTTTGGCTAAAGTTCTCAGAATCTGGTTAAGAATCTGGCTAAGAAGGAGATTTTATTTTTTTCTTTCTATCACACAAAGATTTGGAGGACCCCCTGTAGTAACTCTGAGGACCCCCTAGGGGTCCCGGACCCCCTGTTGAAGAGCCCTGGTCTAGACTGTGTCCACAGAGTCAGTGGAAACAAAGCCTGAATGAATTCTCTACTTGATCTGACAACAGTTTCCCACACAAGCATCAAACGTAGCCATGTGACTTTGAGCTTGTAGATCTGCTGCTTTTGGTATCTACAAACACACTGCACTCTCACACACACACACACACACACACACACACACACACACACACACACACACACACACACACACACACACACACACACACACACACACACACACACACACACACACACACCCCCGCGCGCGTGCGCGCGCACACACACACACACACACACACACACACACACACACACACACACACACACACACACACACACACACACACACACAAAAGGGAAATAGATGTGCACATTTTCTTTCTTTGTACAAGCATTAGCTATAATAGCAGATCTACAAGCTCACATCAAGACAGACAGACAGACAGACAGACAGACAGACAGACAGACAGACAGACAGACAGTATAGATCAGTGTCATTGTTGAAGTCATTGTTTGTTACCTGAACAGGTCAGATGGTGAGTGATGGAGGAGCTAATAACCACCACTCTTCCTCTACACTCCACCACAGCAGACTCACTTCCTTTACAGGAAGGATAAATCCTCCATACAGGTTGACGTGTAGAACCAAGTCTATCTTGTCCAGAACCATCAGATCCACATCCCAGCTGTCTGCACACTACTGATAATAGCTGAGGGGTCCAGGAACCCCACACATGATACACTGGTCTCCAGACTCCCTGGTGTTTCATCTCCACTACACCAGTACAGCGTCTGGCTCCTCCCACCAACCTGACATCACCACGCTCTGTACACACACACACACACACACACACACACACACACACACACACACACACACACACACACACACACACACACACACACACACACACACACACACACACACACACACACACACACACACACACACACACACACACAATAGAACAAACACTCAAATAAAGTAATATATTACTTTGATCAGAACAAAACGTTCTAGGTTACAATCTCTACTATTTGTTTTTATTTATTAATTGATTAATTGATTAATTGATTCATTGATTCATTTATTCATTTATTCATTTATTCATTGATGTTTGTTTACCTGTTGTGATGAGAGACACGTGGAGAGCTGGAGAGAAACATCATCACATTAATGAGTAAAACCATACTCGAGTACAACTATCAATAAAGTAGAAATACTCTATTACAAGTACAACTATTAATACCAGCATGTAGAAATACTCTATTACAAGTACAACTATCAATACCACCATGTAGAAATACTCCATTACAAGTACAACTATCAATACCACCATGTAGAAATACTATATTACAAGTATAACTATCAATACCAGCATGTAGAAATACTCTATTACAAGTACAACTATCAATACCACCATGTAGAAATACTCTATTACAAGTATAACTATCAATACCACCATGTAGAAATACTCTATTACAAGTACAACTATCAATACCACCATGTAGAAATACTCTATTACAAGTACAACTATCAATACCACCATGTAGAAATACTCTATTACAAGTACAATTATCAATACCACCATGTAGAAATACTCTATTACAAGTAAAAGTATCAATAAAACGGTATAATACTCTGTTACAAGTAAAAGTATCATTAGTATTGATACTTTTCAATACCACCATGTAGAAATACTCTGTTAGGCCACAGGTTCTCAACCTTTTCAGGCCACGACCCCCCAAATAATCATATTTTAACTGGGGACCCCCCCAAATAATCATATTTTAACTGGGGAACCCCCAAATAATCATATTTTAACTGGGGACCCCCCCATCCTATGAGCATTTTGTATAACACGGTTCTATTGTGAAAATAGCAGATTGATTGATTGATTGAAGAATTTATTAGAAGTTTGCAATAGAAAAAAGTACAGTTTCATGACAGTACAAATCACTGGTACAAGGTCAACTAAAAGGAGATCCTAGAAAGCCGAGGCTTATTTCCACAGGAACCACACTTTAAGTATCTCATATAACATTGAAAGACAGACGGATAGAACATAGTACTTTATCTAGGATAATATCAGTTTCAAAAGCATAACATCAAATACAAAAGGCAGAATACAAAGAAAAAGGGGGGGGGGAGCATGGGGGCTTAGTCTATTTACAAGTCACGGGTAGCTGCTGTCTGAAGGTGACTTTTCATACCAATTTTGAAGGAGGCTAGGGATTTGTTCTCCTTTAGGGCTTGTGGAAGGGCGTTCCACATGTTGATGGTATAGCAGGAGAACGAGTTAGCGCCTTGTTTAGTGTTAAATCTACGCTGATGATGATTAGTGGAGCTGCCTCTGGTGTTATGATCGTGAACATCCTTGACCTTTAAGAAGTAGTTTGTCAGGTACATGGGAATCTTGGAGGTGTAGTGTATCTCGTACACCAGGCCCATTGCAAGATGCTGTACTCTGTCAGCTACTTTGAGCCACCCCACGCTTTCGTGGTGATGCTCGGTAAGGTGGGTCAGAGGAGGGAGACCAAGCACAACCCTAATTAGTTTGTTTTGGGCTGTTTGGAGCTTTAGCTTTAAGGCAGCTGGGGCGTCGCGATACCAGACAAGGACTCCGTAATCTAAAAGATCTGCATGCTTTAACAATTTGGCCAATGTTTAATTTGTCATTTTAGAGGTATTAAAAAGTCACTAAATTGTCACTTTATAAATGTGCAGATACCCTCTATAGTATACACTTAAACCTTGTTGGTTTGTTTACTACTGAGTGAGAAAACAATGTTGCACATCAAGTTAATCATCTGGGGACCCCCCAAAATAATTTGGGGACCCCCCTGGGGGTCCCGACCCACAGGTTGAGAACCACTGTGTTAGGCTACAGTCACACCAAAGTATGGATGCCAGCTCTGCCGATGCATCTCAATAGGAATGGAGCAGATTCAATTGAAACATCTGCCATTTGTGGGATTCTCAAAAGATCCGCTCCATCCCCATTGAAATAATCATGTTTTGACCAGAGCCATAAGCAGGCCTACTCCTGCATAAACACTCATGACTTTGAGATACACACAGGGACGTGCTGGCCATTGGGAAAAGCGGGACAACTCCCAAACGGCCGGTTCATTCCCGGACGGTCCAGGCCGGCCATTCGTCCTTCGTTCCATTTTGGAGGCTGGGCGGCCAACAAAGTAAATCGTCACTGTCGGGCAGAAACCTCGTATCTCCAAGTTTCAAATGTATACATTTTTTTCGCAAAAGCAAAGCCCTGCTTCATCATATAAGGCCTTTGCACAAAAGTAGTGAAAACAGCAGATCTACAAGCACACAAGTTGTGTGCTTGTAGATTGGCTGTTTTCATCATTTTTAAAATGATAAATACAAAACAAACGGTTTTGGACATACAAAGTTTCCACCCGACAACGACGAAATATAACTCATGTACAGTAATTGGCCCACTGGCTTGTCACTTGTCATGATCTGAAATGGAAAATCTTTGAGTAGCAGCAGCGCTATAGAGAGATCTCTCTCTATAGCACGCAATGAGGGCCTCTACAACTCTTTTTCCTGGGCTGAATCAGGGGCCCAGCACGTCCCTGGATACACACCTCCCCCTACACACTCCCTCCCTCTGCACCATCCATCTGTTTAGTCAGGGTTAAACTAACCTAACCCTAACCAGCATCCATCTGTTTAGTCAGGGTTAAACTAACCTAACCCTAACCAGCATCCATCTGTTTAGTCAGGGTTAAACTAACCCTAACCCTAACCAGCATCCATCTGTTTAGTCAGGGTTAAACTAACCCTAACCCTAACCAGCATCCATCTGTTTAGTCAGGGTTAAACTAACCTAACCCTAACCAGCATCCATCCCCCCAGGGAGTTGGGTTATGGGGGGGGGTGTAGGGAGTTGGGTTATGGGGGGGGGGGGGTGAGGGTGTAGGGAGTTGGGTTATGGGGGGGGTGTAGGGAGTTGGGTTATGGGGGGGGGGTGAGGGTGTAGGGAGTTGGGTTATGGGGGGGGGTGAGGGTGTAGGGAGTTGGATTATGGGGGGGGGGTGAGGGGGTGAGGGTGTAGGGAGTTGGGTTATGGGGGGGGGGTGAGGGGGTGAGGGTGTAGGGAGTTGGGCTATCTGATCCTCGTTTTACTGTGGACCCCCTGGAACTCCCTAAAGGACCCCTGGGGGTCCCCAAACCACACTTTGAGAACCGCTGCTCTAAAGATACCATACAAATATTATTGTAATTTAAATCATATATTATACAACTGCAGAATTGAAGAAACTTAAAGAATAAATATTTTTTGCACAAACTGTCACACTTAAGAACTAAAAGGCCACCCTAAGAGTGCTCTACAGTGTGCGTAGATTTCTTCTTAAAGGGATATTCCACCTTCAAAAAAACTTTCGGCCATTTTATCGTCTAATCAGGCTTTTATGAACACCCTGAACATATTTTAATTTGCTTTATTCGATATTTTGATATTTGATGTAAATGTTACCAGGCCCTCCAGGCCCAGGGCCTCTCCCCACACACACCTATTGTAACTTCAAACTTCATTTTAACCATGATAGATTCATTAAAAACACCCATTATATTTTTCTGGTGACTCATAATACCCTCCTAATACGTGAGCAGGCCGTGTTTCTATAATAACTTTTTTTCATTTATTTTTAAATATTTTTAATTTTCCCAAAGAATTATCAAAAATAAAGGAAAAACGTTATCGAAAAAACACGGCCTGCTCACGTATTAGGAGGCTAGTATGAGTCACAAGAAAAAAATTATAATGTGTGTTTTTAATGAATCTATCATGGTTAAAATGGAGTTTGAAGTTACAATGGATGTGTATTAGTCCATGGGCCATACGAGATGTCGGTATCGCGGAAAGGTGGCAAAGGTTACCATGCATTTTTGAAAAGCTCTATATCTGTAGATTATATTTTGGTATGATAACCCTTTCTTAGACACAGCTAAATTGGTGTTATCAGCTGCTAGAGTTGGTGCCCCATAAACTTTACATACAGGAGAAAAAAAAGCAAAAAAATAAAATAATCTGCATTATTATGAGGGGTCAAACTAGGGGTTTTTCATGATGCTGAATCCATTGCAAGCATCTGTTTTGCACAAAAACATTCCTTGGGCTAAAAACTGCCCCACAAGACTATGGTTTAGTGATGAAAAGTGATGAGTCAACACTTTTCACACCTTTGTGGGGGCCGTTTTAGCCCAATGAATGTTTTTTATGCAAATCAGATGTTTGCAATGGATTTAGAATCATGAAAACCCCCTAGTTTGACCCCTCATATGCTACTTAAAGCAGATTAATTTTTAGCTTTTTTTCCCTGTATAGTAAAGTTAATGGGACACCAACTCTAGCGGCTGCTAACACCAATTTAGCTGTGTCTAAGAAAGGGTTATCATACCAAATTATAATCTACAGATATAGAGCTTTTCAAAAATGCATGATAACCTTTGCCACCTTTCCGCGATACCGACATCTCGTATGGCCCATGGACTATATGGGGAGAGGCTCTGGATCAAGCCTCCTGATAACATTTACATCAAATATCTAAATATTGAATCAATCAAATTAAAATCTGTTCAGGGTGTTCATAAAAGCCTGATTAGACTATAAAATGTCAAAAAGTTTTTTTGAAAGTGAAATATCCCTTTAACATAAGAACATAAATCACAGCTAAGAAAACATCGCTGTATGCCAAATGTTCTTAAAAAACTTCTTAAGAGGGTCTAAGTGGTGAATGTCAAGCTGCTGATTGTTAGCAACTCTACTGCTGAACCTGTTCCTGCTACCAGGGACGTGCTGGCCATTGGGAAAAGCGGGACAACTCCCGAACGGCCGGTTCATTCCAGGCCGGTCCAGGCTGGCCATTAGGAAAAAAAATAAAAATAAAATGTTGGCCTTCGTTCCATTTTGGGGGCTGGGCGGCCAACAAAGTAAATTGTCACTGTCGGGCAGAAACCTCGTATCTCCAAGTTTCAAATATGTTATTTTTTTCGCAAAGCAAAGCCCTGCTTCATCATACAAGGCCGTTGCACAAAAGTACAAGCACACAACGCCTCGCGGTGCGAGGCGTTGTGTGCTTGTAGATCGGCTGTTTTCACTTGTTTAAATCATTTTTAAAATGATAAATACAAAACAAACGGTTTTGGACATACAAGGTTTCCACCCGACAACGACAAAATATAACTCATGTACAGTAATTGGCCCACTGGCTTGTCACTTGTCATGATCTGAAATGGCAAATCTTTGAGTAGCAGCAGCAGCAGCAGCGCAGCGCTATAGAGAGAGATCTCTCTCTATAGCGTGCAATGAGGGCCTCTCTAACTCTTTTTCCCGGGCTGAATCAGGGGCCCAGCACGTCCCTGCTTCTGCTGATGTTGCTCTGTTAGAAGCCCACATCTCAGATGTTTCCAGTTTAGTCATCATAGTGACATCATTCATTAGATCTACTCACCATGAAAGAGCACAGAGCTCACAATGATCCACAGAACCATCTTCACCCTGCTGTCTCCTTGAAGATACCTTCACTGTCTGATATCTGAAGATACCTTCACTGTCTGATATCTGAAGATACCTTCACTGTCTGCTATCTGAAGATACCTTCACTGTCTGATATCTGAAGATACCTTCACTGTCTGCTATCTGAAGATACCTTCACTGTCTGCTATCTGAAGATACCTTCACTGTCTGATATCTGAAGATACCTTCACTGTCTGCTATCTGAAGATACCTTCACTGTCTGCTATCTGAAGATACCTTCACTGTCTGCTATCTGAAGATACCTTCACCGTCTGATATCTGAAGATACCTTCACTGTCTGCTATCTGAAGATACCTTCACTGTCTGATATCTGAAGATACCTTCACTGTCTGATATCTGAAGATACCTTCACTGTCTGCTATCTGAAGATACCTTCACTGTCTGCTCTGTGTGAAGATACCTCCTGCTATCTCCACAGTCTGCTGTGTTTGAAGCTACAGATATTTCAAATCCACCGTCTGTTCTAGCACTCCTGTCCTCATACACCCCCTCATAGCCTGCCTGAACACACACACACACACACACACACACACACACACACACACACACACACACACACACACACACACACACACACACACACACACACACACACACACACACACACACACACACACACACACACACACACACACACACACACACACACACTCAGACAGACAGACAGACAGACAGACAGACAGATCAATAAAGGTTGACTTTGATCAGGAGAACTCAGTTTAATTTAGGATAAAATAAATCAACAATTAATAATAGTTACAGTCTAGTATGTATGGTTAGAGTTACTGGAGTTATTGAATAATAGTTACAATATGTATGGATTAGGGTTACTGGTGTTATTAAATGTATACATAGTAGTCATTAATAATAGTTACAATATGTATGGATTAGGGTTACTAGAGTGTTCTTAAAATTAATATTTACAGTCTACAGCAGGGGTCTTCAACGTTTTCAGGCCAAGGACCCCTTAGTTGAGAGAGAGATGAAGCAGGGACCTCTTAGTTGAGAGAGAGAGATGAAGCAGGGACCCCTTAGTTGAGAGAGAGATGAAGCAGGGACCCCTTAGTTGAGAGAGAGATGAAGCAGGGACCCCTTAGTTGAGAGAGATATGAAGCAGGGACCCCCACAACCTGTTCATAGAATCCATATAGTTTCATTGTTTGGCAGCACAATCGTACGTGTATTTTGGATTCATGTCAATTTGTGTTTTCAGATATTTAACCACTTGAACCGTCAATACTTAAAGGGCCAGTTCACCTCTGGGACAACCAAATCTTATTTTATTGTTGTTTGGGACAAGATCAACACAATCCTGAGTTATTTTTTGTGTTCAATCTGTGTTTTGAGATATGTTAGTATTTCAGCATGAATGATGATGCATTTCGCATCATATGAGTCATCATGCTGCATCATATGATGCAAAATGCATCATCATTCATGCTGATGCAAATGTTACACTGCATCAGCATGATGAACACATTCTGAATGTGTGTGATCCTCATACATGGCTCCATTACTGTGGTATGTAGGCTACTGTTTGACATTTGCTCAAAGCAAACTTTGTTTCTCTACTGTAGCGCTGTATTTTCTAATAAATGAAACTAGAAAGTAAAAGCCTACAAACAATACTAATCTGCTATTTTTCAATAGTTAAACATCCACTCCCATCTCCCCCATAATACAGTAGACACTGTATTATGTCCCATCTCCCCCATAATACAGTAGACACTGTATTATGTCCCATCTCCCCCATAATACAGCAGACACTGTATTATGTCCCATCTCCCCCATAATACAGCAGACACTGTATTATGTCCCATCTCCCCCATAATACAGCAGACACTGTATTATGTCCCATCTCCCCCACACTGTATTATGGGGGAGATGGGAGAAATAACTACTGATATCATCAACCTTCTTTTCAAAGTAGGTGACAAAATCATCTGCTGAGAGAGATGAGGGTGGGGGGGGGGGGGGGGGGTGGAGGAGGTTGGAGGAGGGTCGAGTTGAGGAATTACATTTTGTATAACACGGTTCTATTGTGAAAACTAGAAAAGAACATTTCTAAGAAATTTTAAGTGTGCCTGCAGCTCGCTAATATGTGCAACCTTTTGTTGCGGTTGGAGTTAGCATTAGCATTAGAATGTTTTTCATCAGCATTTTTAGCATTAGCTTTAACATTAGCATTTTAAGAATTTTTATTAACATTAGCATTAGCATTTTAACATTAGCATTTTTAACATTAGCATTTTTAACATTAGTATTTTTAGCATTAGCTTTAGCATTTCTAACATTAGCATTAGCATTTTAGCATTAGCATGTGTTAGCATTAGCATGTGTTAGCATTAGCATTTTTAGCTTTAGCATTAGCATTTGTGAGCATTAGCATTTGTTAGTGTAGCACCCCACAGTTAGTATCAGCCATGAACCAGCGACAACAGCCCTGCTAATCAGGCTCAGCCCTATTAGCACGACTGGTTGTGCGTTGGACTGGCGAGTGGGAGTCCCGGGTTCAATCCCCGCTTCCGCGTATCACTACATCTGGCGTTGTCGGCAGGATGAGGAGCGTGATGCCCTCGTGAGGAGGAACAGTGCCACGTTGTGTGCGGTGGTCCGCGGCGTGATGTGTGAAGCGCGAGGGTGCGCTCCAAAAGACCTGGGGGGTGAATGTAGCACCCCACAGTTAGTATCAGCCATGAACCAGCGACAACAGCCCTGCTAATCAGGCTCAGCCCTATTAGCACGACTGGTTGTGCGTTGGACTGGCGAGTGGGAGTCCCCCGCGTATCACTACATTAGCATTAGAAAGACCAAAGTTGTGTGTGCATTTTAAAGTTTAAATGACGTTGCTAGGCAAAAGTATGTCAGAGTTATGTGGCGCCAAAGTTTTTTTTTTTTTTTTGTTTTTTTTTTAGTCCCCCATTCAAAGTCAATGGGGGTTTTTGCGTGTAGTTTTTTTACGAATTACGTTGCCATGGCAACGCGGATCGGAAAGAAAAGTAATAGCACCCCATTCACGGCCGAGCCGCACGTTTTGATGTATATATTGCGGGGGTGACGTAAATTGTGCGGCAGTTATTACGTGCCGAAATTTGTGGCGACATTACTTACTTACTTACTTACTTATATAAGTATAGCGGAGTACAATAAGTGTTTTGCCATTGCATTGCATGGCAGGCACACTTAATAACAGATCTACATGCTCACAGTAGATCTGCTATTTTCACAATGTCTGCCTCTAATATTACTATGTTATCTAATGTTTATTTTGTCGTTTTTAGAGATATTAAAAAGTCCTTGTCACTTTAGAAATGTGCAGATACCCTCTATACATTAACACATGGGTGACTAACAGGTCATTTTGGCCGATTTTGAGATTGCAAAGTGCAATAATTCTCCCCTTGAAGGTCTCAGAAATGTCCCCTTCCATGACTTTTCCTAAATACTCAAGATATATGTTCTAGTTTTTTTTCCCCTTCTGAAACATTTCCTAAGTATGAAATACTATACATTTATACCACTCTGACTGCATTTATAGGTCAAATTGACAGGTAAATTCTTTCAATTTTTTGCCCAGCAGAGCAACACCTCTTCCCCCCCTGCCAGCGGGGGTTCTATTGTCAATAGAACAACCCGCTGGCAGCAGGGGAGGAGGTTTGTTCTCCTGGGCAAAAAGGGAGAGAATTTACCTGTCAATTTGACCTATAAATGCAGTCAGAGTGGTAGTTTTTTATTTTCAGTCACCCGAGTGTTAAGTCAATCATCTGGGAAACCCCCCCAAAAATTATTTTGGGACCCGGGACCCCCTGGGGGTCCCCACCCACAGGTTGGGAACCACAGTGTGAGGTCACACCGCATTTTTATTCTAACTTTGAGGGCGGCTTCTGCCAATGCATTTCAATGGGAATGGAGTGTTGCTTTGCAGAAATCTGTAAATGGCATCAAACCGCTCCATTACCATAGAAATGCATTGGCATTAACCCTAACCCTCATGGGTAGAATAAAACCATTAACCCTAACCTAATTCACTGGAAGGTTCGCTCTACTCATTTGTAAGTCTCTTCTGGACTACTCCAAAGTGTCTTGGGTGCGGGATCAGGTAAGTAGACGTAAAAAGGTATAAACCGCACTCACTTTCAGTTCTTAGGAGTCTTTAAGAAGTAAGAGAGAGAATAACCTGCAGATCTAAATACGTAGTCTATCTTACAAAGTGCCCTTGCGGCTTCTGTTATATAGGGAAAACTAAAAGAGAGTTAAGAACTAGAATAACTGAACATAAAAGCAATATCAGAACTAAAGATGAGAAATCCCCAATAGCGAGACACTTTAACAGTATTGGCCACGATATATGCACTCTAAGATACCAAGGTATAGAGATGGTTAATCCACTTAAGAGAGGAGGAGATAGAGATCGGCTATTATTACAGAGAGAGGCATTCTGGATCCATTCTTTAAATACTGAATTTCCTAAAGGTCTTAATGAAGAATTACAGTTAAACTGTTTTTTATAATTGTAATTGGTTGTGTAGTAAATTGTGTTGAAATTTGTTCACTGCACAGTATCGTTTATTGTTTACTGTTTGTTTTTCTTTTTTATTATTGATGTCATTTGTTAATAGACACAGCTGTTCAGCATCCTGTAAATCTGTGAAATAACTATACGTCATTTCCTGCTTGCTAGCCTTCAGTAACACTGATGATGGCCTAGAGCAGAAACGCGTCTGTCTGTCTGTCTGTCTGTCTGTCTGTCTGTCTGTCTGTCTGTCTGTCTGTCTGTCTGTCTGTCTGTCTGTCTGTCTGTCTGTCTGTCTGTCTGTCTGTCTGTCTGTCTGTCTGTCTGTCTGTCTGTCTGTCTGTCTGTCTGTCTGTCTGTCTGCCAAGCTGCTGCTGCTGCAATATTAACCCTAACCCTCATGGGTAGAATAAAACCATTAACCCTAACCCTCATGGGTAGAATAAAACCATTAACCCTAACCCTCATGGGTAGAATAAAACCATTAACCCTAACCCTCATGGGTAGAATAAAACCATTAACCCTAACCCTCATGGGTAGAATAAAACCATTAACCCTAACCCTAATGGGTAGAATAAAACCATTAACCCTAACCCTAATGGGTAGAATAAAACCATTAACCCTAACCCTAATGGGTAGAATAAAACCATTAACCCTAACCCTAATGGGTAGAATAAAACCATTAACCCTAACCCTAATGGGTAGAATAAAACCATTAACCCTAACCCTAACCCTCATAGGTAGAATAAAACCATTAACCCTAACCCTCATGGGTAGAATAAAACCATTAACCCTAACCCTCATGGGTAGAATAAAACCCTAAAAGGTATGTGATTTAAAAGGTATATGAGTAAAAGTATTGGAGTCAAGACATACTACTAAAAGTAAAAGTACTCATTATGCACACTATCCCATTTCACATGTTTCCAAATGTATAAAAATCTATATAGTCATTTGGAGTAAATTTGTCACTGATAATGATTTATTCCAGGGGCTTTTTTCTAGTCTAGTCAAGTCAACAAACATTGTCAAAGTCCAAAGGTTGGGGAGCAGGCCTTTGTCAGTTCATAGAGCATGAGTAGACCTACGCACCCCCCCCCCCCCCCCCCCCCACACACACACACACACGCGCACGCACGCACACACACACACACACACACACACACACACACACACACACACACACACACACACACACACACACACACACACACACACACACACACACACACACACGCACAGAGAGAGACACACACAACACGTGGGGGACAGCGGGCGGAAAGAACGAGGAGCTGATCTTACAAAAACATCGCCCCTGAAAAACATCGCCCGTCTCCGCCCCTCTCTATCATTCTCTGCAGCTGAAACACTCATCCATGCCTTCATTACATCCCGTCTTGATTATTGCAACAGTATCCTCCATGGCACCACCTCCAAAGTCCTCAATAAACTTCAGTACGTCCAAAATTCAGCTGCCCGCCTACTCACCAGCACCCGTTCCAGAGACCACATAACACCAGTCCTCCGTGAACTCCACTGGCTCCCGGTCAAACAAAGAATCCATTTCAAAGTTTTACTAAGACCACGTACCGTACCTGGGGTGACAGAGCCTTTGCTTTTACTGCCCCAACCCTCTGGAATGCACTCCCCAAAACCATCAGAGATGCCCCCACCCTCCAAACCTTCAAAACCACCCTCAAAACCCACCTCTTCCATATTGCATACCCCAGCTAACTCACTCCACGGTCCTTTTTGATCTCTATTGTTTTTAATGGTTTTACCCTTTAGTTTTAAAGTGTTTTTCTAATAAAGTTGTTTTTACTTTTTAGTTTTCTCTTGCCCCCATGTAAAGCGTCTTTGGGTACTTAGAAAAGCGCTATATAAATCTGAGTTATTATTATTATTATTATTATTATTACAGGGGCGTCAATTGGGTATGGCAGGGGTATGCAGCTGCCATACCCTGGGTCCAGGGGGGTCCAGGGGTATGCAGCTGCCATACCCTGGGTCCAGGGGGGAAAATAAAAGTTATAAATAAATATAAATCCATGAATGTCTCTTTGTCTATCTGTGCTGGTTATTATGTTGTTAAATTACAGTAAAATAACTGCAAATGCAAAATTTTACAAAATGGTCACTTTAACAAGGTATTATAATAATATTCTCCACACTTGTATTCTCCCCATCTTGACAGAATGGTATATTCCCAGGTTCTGCAGGTCAGCTGCACAGGTGCAATGCATTATTGTTAATTGTGGCACGTTTACTAACATGCCAAGTTTAGCTGCACTTGAACAACCGTTCCAGGCTGCCATATCCAGCCCATCGAAACCTGTGTAAAAAACTTTTTTTTTTAAGACATTGCTGCGAGGCGTTGTGAGCATGTATAGATCTGCTATTTTCACAATAGAACTGTGTTATACAAAATGTAATGCCTCTTTTCCATGAGGACGCCTATCTTTGCCATACCCTAGCTTTTGCTGAACTGACGCTACTGTGATCTTATGTTTGCAGGGTGACACTAGCAGGCCAGCAGCACTTCTTTTTTTTTCTTTTCTCATCGTCGTTGGCGTCGCCTACCGACCCCGCAACGCGCCACCCTGGTGGGCATTTGCCCTGCTTGCCCCCCCTTTTGACCGCCTCTGGTAAGATTGGGTTGAATGGGAAACATGGCACAGGCTGACGTTTCAGCCCCGGAACGTAGATTTTATTTTCTGACTATTTTGCAAACATCTGTACAGGAGGTGTCTCAGACTACCTTGACTTTTTGTAGGCCTACAATGTTGTGAAAAGGCTAATTTTCGCTGATCTTGGACGGACTCAACCAAGTTCCAAACGGGGCTAACAGGCATACAACGCAGAAAATGGTACAGGACCAACTTGAACACTTGAACATTTTGGCAAAAAATAGCTGACAAGCTCACAACACGCTTGCAGGCCGTCTATTTTCAGCAATGTGATTTGGTGTAGAGACAAAGCGTTAGGATAGAGCCTTGTGGAGACTCCTGTCAACTAAATACTATATAGGGTTTAAGTCGTTAAACAAGACTAAAGTCCCACTAGCGGCCCCTAGAGGCTGGACTGTTCCTTACGCCCATGGGTGACAGGAAAGACCATCCATGGGCTCACCAGAATCTGCAGGGTGACCCCAGGGTTTAGGAGCAATAACAACAATAACAAATCAATCATTAGGAATAACAGTAGACAGGCCTACTAGGGGTGCAACGATGCACAATTCACGGTTCGGTTCGATATTTTGGTGACACGGTTTGATACATTTTCGATACAAAAAATAAACAGAAATGTCCTTGATTTATAGATGTATTTTTATAACTATGTCTTTTTTTGTTTTAACTTTGAACAATACGGTACCCAACCTCTAGGGAGGTGGTTCTCTAAGTGGGCTCTGCGGACCCGTAGGGGTCCTTGGGGGGGTTCCAGGGGAATGTGGATGGGGTCCGCATCAATATGCCGACGGGCCGGTATTCTGACACTAAAACTAACCCTAACTCTAACCCTAACCCTAATCTCAGTAACCGTGACGAGTAACTAACCTGCCGACGCTTGTCCGAACAGCGGCCTGTCGGCATATTGAGCGGACCCAAGTGGATGTGGAGTGAAGTGGTATTGTATTGTATTGTTCGGTACAGGGTCATTCGGTTCAATATTTTTCGGTTCGGTTTGATTTTCGGTTCGATAATTTCACCCCTAGTAGATACCCAACAGATACATCTGGAGGCCAAGGGGAATTAAGATGTGTTAATGGCACCAGGGCCCCCTGGGCATGGGGGCCCCCTGGGCATGGGGGCCCATGCCCAGGCGGCCCCCTGGGCATGGGGCCCCCTGGGCATGGGGCCCCCTGGGCATGGGGGCACCATGGGCATGGGGGCCCCCTGGGCATGGGACCCCTGGGCATGGGCCCACTCTGTCTGTGCGTTAATCCGTCACTGGTGTCAGGAGACCAGGCAGGAGCAAACGAATACAGACTGAAGCAGTCAAATAGGAGCTGTTATAAAAGCACGTTTATTTATAAAGCACATTTCAACAACCAGGGCCATATATGGGCATATACAGTATGTACCGATGACATCAGGGATCTCCATGGGCACAAAGGGAAACAGGCAGACAGAGACAAAGTGAAGTTTCATAATCCTTACAAGTCATTACACAGTATGTCAAATTATGTTTCATAATCTATTATGATTATTAGCATTATGCTTTTTCATTAGGATATTAAGTGATTCTTATAATTATACACAGTGTTATAAAACTATACAGTGTTAAGCAGATTATAAATCATTATAGACATGAGATGCATAGGAGCATTTTACTCTTACATACTGTATTTTACTCTTACTGTACTTGCATGCAAAATGTAACAATAAAAAACTTGAATCTTGAGGACCACTCAATGATCACAATGATCACACTATAATGCATTATAACAGTGATTATAATGCAGATCACTATAATGCATTATAAGAGTGATTATATTGCAGATCACTATAATGCATTATAACAGTGATTATAATGCAGATCTTGCACACTTTTTGAAGCATTGTAATACTTTAAAGGGATATTTCATTTTGAATCAAACATTTGGTGATTTCATCGTCTACTCAGGCTATTGGCTAGCCTGGCGGGGCCTGACGTCATACTGACATCATACTGACGTCATACTGACGTCATACTGACGTCATACTGCGTTCATTCACTCATTCCTTCCCCAGTATAACGTCTGGCCTATTGGCAGCTTGAAAAGTGGGCGGGAGTACTTGCCTTGACAAACAGACTCCTCTAACCAATCAGCGTAGCAAAACATATCTCAGCCAGTCGGAAGAACGGCAAACAAACACGTCTTTTCGGCCGATGAACTCCGCTAGCGCATCCCCCGTGTTCCTGTTTAATTGTTGTAATTGATTCCAACTCTGAAATAGCTGCACTTATTGCTTGTTTTATCGTTAGAGCAATAACTGTTACACTTGTTGCATCGCGAGGGCAGCCATTGTTGTTTTGAAAATGCTGCAGCATGCATCTACGTCACCATCTACACATGGACCAATCAGGGAAAGCTTTTCACTTGTTGTCAGGAAGACTACGTTTGTTGTGCGGACAGCAGTCACTGATTGGCCCCGATCAGAAAATAATCAGGATACTCGCTGCCTATACCCGGAAGGCCAGACGTTATACTGGGGAAGGAATGAGTGAGTGAACGCAGTATGACATCAGTATGACGTCAGTATGACATCAGTATGACGTCAGGCCCCGCCAGGCTAGCTTTTGGCAGCACCCCAGGCAGCTTTTAAGTTGCTTTATTCAGTATTTATATATTTGATATTGATTTTATCAGACACGCCCCCTTCCTATACAAACTCGTTGTAATTTCAAACTCTATTCATGGAAAACACCATCCTTGGTTGTGGTGACTCACACTGTCCTCCTAATACCTGAGCAGTCTGTGTTCTAAATCTAAATATTGAATCAAGCAACTTAAAAACTGTCCTGGGTGTTCCCAAGAGCCTGAGTAGACGATTTTTTAAGTGAAATATCCCTTTAAGTGTGTCATTATTATGTGTAATAAATAATTTCTTTATAAAGCGGCCTTCATAGAAAGTGTTTTTCAGCCATTTGCAGACAACCGTTAAAATTGATTAATTTGAGATGTCTTTATCAGAGTGTAGAACTAGACTGTCTTTTCCCTTTACAGTAATGTACAGCAAAACTATTTACAGTTTTAAATGGTCAAAGTGAGGAACGTTTTGAATACAAACCAATTGTGCTTCTCAGCAGATGGTATGGTTCACTGAGTTACCAACTGTATTATGCCTATGTAACATATTCAACATCACTTAATATAAAGGCTAAAGGTTAAAGTCCTACTATTTGCCACATACACTGCTGTATGCAAAATGTATTCTACGCATTTGACTTCTTGCAGCGGTGAGCTGCAGCTCGGCAATGGTTTCTGTTGATCTAACACCCAATCCAATCCTTGACTCAATGCTGAGTGCCAAGCAGGGAGGCATTGGGTCCCACCTTTACAGTCTGCCCCTGCCGGGGATCGAACCCCGACCTCCCAGTCTCAGGGCGGGCACTCTAACCACAAGGCCACTGAGCTGGTATTATGTGCATCATAATGCTGCTTTAACTTGGTAAATGAAATGTGAGGAAAGCAGAATGACTGAATCTTCTCTTATGGCAGTGGTTCTCAACCTTTTCAGGCCGCGACATTTTAACTGGGGACCCCTCACCTTGCAAAAGCACTTGGAATTGTAGGAGTTGGCATTACATTTAGTTTGACTCGATCTATTCCATTGTGAAAATAGCCGATCTACATGCTCACGGCGTTGTGAGCATGTAAATCTGCTATTTTCACAATTCCGGCCTCTAATATTTGACAATTTGGCCAATGCTTGACCAGAGGTATTAAAAAGGTATTTAAAGTCTAAATTGTCACTTCAGAAATGTGCACATACCATGCAAACACTTATACTGTATGTTGGTCTGTTTACTGTTGAGTGAGAAAACAATGTTTTTGACTTTTAGCTACATTTAGCTAATCATCTGGGGACCCCCCAAAATAATTTGGGGACCCCCCTGACCCACAGGTTGAGAACCACTGTCTTATGGGATGTTCAACAGGACGTGCTTCCACATCTTGGGTGGTCTGGACCAGGTTCACTTGACCCCTCAGGTTCAGGTTCATCCTCCTGGATGACCTTTGACCCCTCAGGTTCATCCTCCTGGACGACCTTTGACCCCTCAGGTTCATCCTCCTGGACGACCTTTGACCCCTCAGGTTTATCCTTGTCACACTCTGCTCTCGTGAGTGAGAGTAGTGTGCCGAAAGGCACTAGAATCAATGCCCAAAAATATGCTCAACGTACTCAAAAAGTAGCAAAAACACCCAAAATACTCAAAACGTATTAAGATAGCAAATATTCAAAAATAGTCAGACTTCTTCGTTGCAACTCAACCAAGTCTTTTTATTCACCTTTCAAGTGTCCAAGGTATCGGTGTGCAGACAAAAATACAGAACAAAAGTATTTACACCCCAAACACTGGCCAAGTTGGCGTTAGGTCTGTTCCCTCTAACAGTCCTCCATTGACTGCTGGGCAGTGGCAGGTCTCCCTCTTATAAGGTCTAAGCCCCTCCCACTGGACCACACCACACCTGCATTGATTCCACAATAAACCAGTTAACTCCCATGTCCAGAGACATTACAATTAGCTTACAATGGCACACACATTTATACGGTTATCCTATTACTCAAGGTTTACCCACATAATCATTCAAGTACTTTATATATTTACAAAACCCACAGGTGGTATGGTCCAGAAGGGTGGACCAAACATGCTCCCCATTTTGAGACAGGCACTATAAAAGGCACCCAGATCCTACATTCGGGTCCTTTCCCACTGCCCAGAATCAGGAAGCACACTGTGGTAAGAGAAGAAAACAAGAGTCAAACATTTGCCACATATCATGATTAAACAAATACACAATAAAGAATAGGCCTACTATCGAATTAACCCTGTGTTGTATGATACATTGATACATATTACACTTCTTTAACACATTAACCTAAAAATACTCGTCTGTTTCCTCAGTGGCAGTGTGAACTGCCACAATCCTCCTGGATGACCTTTGACCCCTCAGGTTCATCCTCCTGGATGACCTTTGACCCCTCAGGTTCATCCTCCTGGCAGTTGGACGTCACATGATTGGTTGGTTGACAGAACCTGTGAGAGAGGTGAAGACATTCTTTGAGGATTTTTTTTCTTCTTTTTTTAATGACTGTTAAAGGACAACTTTAGTTTTTTACAACAAGGGTTCATATTTTAGATTGTAATTAAATAATATAAAAGATGAGTGTTAAAGGGATATTTCACTTTCAAAAACACTTTTGGTAATTTTATCATCTAATCAGGCTTTTATGAACACCCTGAACAGTTTTTAATTAGCTTGATTCAATATTTAGATATTTGATGTAAATCTTACCAGGCCTCCAGGCCCAGGGCCTCTCCCCACACACACATTGTAACTTCAAACTTCATTTTTACCATGAGAGATACATTAAAAACTCCCATTATTTTTTTCTGGTGACTCATACTACCCTCCTAATATGTGAGCGGGCCATGTTTTTTCGATAACTTTTTCGTTTATTTTTAATAATATTTTTTTTGTATTTCATTTTTTCCATTTTCCCAAATAATTATTATCAAGTTATCAAAAAACACGGCCTGCTCACGTATAGAGGGTAGTATGAGTCACCAGAAAAAATAATGTGTGTTTTTAATGAGTCTATCATGGTTAAAATGGAGTTTGAAGTTACAATGGGTGTGTATGTGGAGAGAGGCCCTTCCACTGCTCCCTGTTGAAAGTGGAATATCCCTTTAAAATGATTTCATTTACTTCTTTCTATTGTTTTAGAGATTCTTATTTCAGTGTTTGGAGGCATGAGTGGCTAAATATGTCATTTTACACATAATAAGCCCATTCCCAAGATACAACGCAACCTTTCATGGTTGGGTGTGACTTATGGAGGCTAGAAGTGTTACTGTAAATAGCAATAAAGAAACTGCTGGCTTATTGTGTCTAAAAAGACATATTTAGCCACTTGTACGCATGCCCACATGCGTACGCATGCCCCACATTTTAGCACAGTAAACGTGATAAAACAATAGAACGAAGCAAATGAAAACATTTTAACACTCACTTTTTATTTTCTCTAATTACAATCTAAAATAGGAACCCTTGTTGTAAAAAAACAAAGTTGTCCTTTAAACAGCTCTGTATTCTGGAAGTATTCATTCATTGCAACAAAGAGTGTTTGTTCAGTAACAGGAGCCTCTCCAGCTCTTTATTAAACAGAAAATGCATTTTTTGGGATCCCAATTTTGTCCAATCAGGGAGGAGAACTCAGCCAGGAGCAAATTAAACGAGTGGAATTGGAAGTGATCAGAAATGAGCAGACAAAATGGGTACTAAAATGACTGTCACATTCCTGACAATGTTCTGCTTCTTAAATAGCTGGAGAGACAGGGAGACAGAATACAGTGCTTTAACCTTCTAACCAAAAAGATCACTTAAAATAGTCCCTTAAAATAGCTGGGGATCTTTCAATTATTTCAGTCAATCATGCAAATCCCTAATCTATAGCAGTGGTTCTCAACCTTTTCAGGCCGCGACCCCCCAAATAATCATATTTGCACTGGAGACCCCACCACCCTGACGAGCACTAAGAGTTGAGGCATTAAATATTTTATAACACGGTTCTATTGTGGAAATAGCAGATCTACATGCTCACAACGCCTCGCAACATGTAGATCGGCTATTTTCAAAATGTCTGCCTCTAATCTTTGACAATTTGACCAATGTTTAATTTAGAGTTATTAAAAAGTCCTTAAATTGTCACTTTAGAAGTGTGTATATACGCTCTATAGAGTCTATACACTTAAACTTTATGTTGGTTTGTTTACAGTTGAGTGAGAAAACAATGTTGCACATTAAGTTAATCATCTGTGGACCCCCCCAAAATAATTTGAGGACCCCCTGGTGGTCCCGAACCCACAGGTTGAGAACCACTAGAGTGGAACTATTATCTGCGTGGAGAGAAAGGATGAAACTTACCGAGGTCCTGGTTGTCTCCACGCTCCTTATGTTTGACAGAGACGGTTCCGGGTGAAGGACGGGTCACCGTAAAGAGGCCCGTCTCGTGGGTGCGCTGATGACTTTTTAACGTTCCATACTGAGCGAAAAACCTCCCACATTTATCACAGCCGAAGGGTTTCTCTCCACTGTGGATTCTCTTGTGTGTTACCAGGGTGGATATCGCAGTGAAGCTTTTCCCACATTGCTCGCAGCAGTACGGCTTCTCTCCGGTGTGAATTCTCTGGTGTCTTCTGAGATCAGAGCCTGAGGTGAATCTTTTCCCACACTGCTCACAGCCGTAGGGTTTTTCTCCAGAGTGAATCATCCTGTGCTGCAGGAGGCTCGACGATGCGGTGAACATTTTCCCACACTGCTCGCAGCAGTAATGCTTCTCCCCGCTGTGAATCTTCTTGTGTTTTACCAGGTATTCCTTTCGAGCGAAGCTTTGCCCACATTGGTCACAGCGGTAGGGTCTTTCCCCCGTGTGAATTCTCCTGTGTTTCACCAGGACAGACATGGAGGGGAAGCTTCGCCCACAGTGGTCACAGCAGTAAGGCTTCTCAGCGGTGTGGATTCTGTGGTGCTTTCTGAGGGAAGACATTTCAGCAAAGCTTTTCTCACACTGATCACAGCGGTACTTTTCTCTGGCGTGAGCGGCCTGGTGCTTTACGAGCGTAGCGCTCGCAGCGAAGCGTTTCCCGCAGAGATCGCAGCAGTGTGGCTTATTCTCTCCGTTGTGGATTCTCTGGTGTCTGCTGAGGTCTGACATCACAGAGAAGCATTTCCCACACTGCTCACAGCAGTAAGGTTTCTCCCCAGTGTGAATTCTCTTGTGTTTGACCATGTTTGACATCTGAGTAAACCTTTTCCCACACTGGTCACAACAATAGGGTTTTTCTCCCGTGTGGATTCTCTGGTGTGATTTAAGCGTAGACATGTTGCTGAAGCTTTTCCCACAGCGGTCACAGCAGTAAGGTTTCACTCCCGTGTGAACTCTCTGGTGTATTTTGAAATTCGACACCGAAGTGAATTTCTTGGGACACTGGTCACAGCGGTAAGGTTTCTCTCCAGTGTGAATTCTGCGGTGCTGTGCGAGGTTAGACACCACGGTGAACCCTTTCCCACAGTGCTCACAGCTGTAAGGTTTCTCTCCAGAGTGGATTCTCTTGTGTTGCACGAGGAGAGACTTTATGTTGAAGGTTTTCTCACACTGGTCACAGCCGTAAGGCTTCTTCTCACCAGTGTGAATTCTGTTGTGATTTATGAGGTCAGATATTTGGGTGAATCTTTTCCCACATTGGTCACAGCAGTGAGGCTTCTCTTCGGTGTGAATCCTGTTGTGATTCATGAGGTCAGATTTTTGAGCGAAGCTTTTCCCACATGGGTCACAGCAAAAAGTCTCCTCCTGCCCGTTATGGACGCGCTGGTGAGATTTTAAGTACCCGAATCGAGTGAAACTCTTCTCACATTTGTCGCAGCCATAAGGCTTCTCCCCAGTGTGACTCCTCCTGTGCGTGTTGAGAGTGGACATCACAGTGAAACGTTTGCCGCAATGCTCACAGCCGTAGGGTTTCTCTCCGGTGTGAATTCTCCGGTGTTTTACGAGGCTGGACATTTCGGTGAAACGTTTCCCACACTGGCCACAGCGGTGAGGTTTCTCTCCTGTGTGTATTCTCCTGTGTTTCACTAGGCTGCTCATCTCAGTGAAGCTTTGCCCACACTGGACACATCCGTAGGGTTTCTCTCCAGTGTGAACCTTTTGGTGTCGTTTGAGATGAGACATCACGGCGAAACCTTTTCCACACTGGTCACAGCAGTAAGGCTTCTCTCCGCTGTGGATTCTCCTGTGTTTTATGAGCGTAGACATTTCAGTGAAGCTTTTCCCGCACTGGCCACAGCTGTAAGGTTTCTCTCCGGTGTGAATTCTCACGTGTTGGACGAGGGTAGACATTCGGGCAAAGCTGTTCCCACACTGATCACAGCAGTACGGCTTCTCGCCGCTGTGAATTCTCTTGTGTTTTACCAGATTGGACATTTCAGTGAAGCTTTTCCCACATTGGTCACAGCAGCAACGTCTTGGTTTAACTGAGGGCAGGACAGAGAGAAAGTTCAGACCTCATAAGAGCCGGCTTCATAAATGTAATTGTATTTAAGTTACGAGCAAAACAGCATTATATAATAGTAGAGCTAACAAACCCTACAAAGAGCTGTTACCAGGTAACCTCCAGGCTACGCAAGCACTGGTTCAGCAGTCTGCTGCTGATTAGGTAGGATTGCACTTTAGCTCTTTTATTGTGTACTTTATCTGTTTTAATTTCCTTTTTATCTTATCGTGTATGTCTTATTATTACAGTCAAAGTCATTTATTTTACCTTTGCTAGGAGAAGGACCCAGCCAAGGTCTCCAGACCGTAGCTGGGTCTGGAGAGGTCATCTTCACCTGCGGTCTGGATGCCATAGACGGTTCTGGAATGTAGGAGTTGAAATATCAGGGGAGTTCATGATAAATTATCTGGGCTTCAACAATAACAGACAATCAGTTTGGTAAGTGCAGAGCAAGGGTGTGAATCCCATTAGTTTTTGGGGGTTAACTTGCGTCCAACTATGGATGGAGATTAAAGGTCTTTGCACACTGCCGCGTTTTTTGGGCCGGATATCGGAGTGAATTTCGGAGCGCGCAAATTAAAGAATCAACCTCACGTTATGTCAGTCACACCGTTGCGCGCACCACTCGGTCCCTTGCTCTCTCTATCTCTCTCTCTCTCTCTCCTTGCCCTGAAAAACGCATTTCGCAACGAAAAACGCAGCAGTGTGGAAAGACCTTAAGACTGGTTTCTGGGTACTGTATGCAACAAATTAGTATTAATGTTCACACAGTTTCCTCACAGCAAACTCCTTCTGACTATGTTTGTATTCATGATGCGGCAATGAACTTCTTTTAAGGATATGGGAGGATAAAAACCAAACCAAAGTTACTAATATCTTGCGTAATCGATAAGTAATCGATATCGAGGTATTCAGCAACATTATCAAATATCGAAGGTTTTCCTAATATCGCCCAGCCTTACTTGACATACCAAAGTAGGCTAAACTAACCCTAACCCTATTGCAATTTTTTCAAAATCTTTCAAAAATAGCAGATTTACAAGCTCACAACCACATTGCGTTATGAGCTTAGATAGGCTATTTCTGAAATAGATGTATGATTATAAGAATTATAAATTAAGATTTACGCGGTTATGTTTTGTATTAGTAATCTAAATCTGATATGTCACTAGTAACTAAAACTGTCAATGAAGTGCAGTGGACAGAAAGGGGTTTGCCTCAGAGATGTAGTGGAATAGGACCCAAGTATAAAGTAGTCAAAGGGTGCGTTCGGAAACGCACACCAGGGGGCCTTTTCCACCGGCAAAGAACCGGTTCTGGTTCTTTCTCCCGCCTATGGGATGAACCAGAACAAAAAACATTCCTTGGGCTAACAATGGCCCCAGAAAATGATGGTTTAGTGATGAAAAGTGATGAGTCATCACTTTTCCACAGTTTTGTGGGCGTTTTATGGGGCCAAGGAATGTTTTTGTGCAAAACAAATGCTTGCAATGGATTCAGCATCATGACAAACACCTAGTTAGACCCCTCACATCCTACTTAAAGCTGATTTCTTTCTGGGTATTTTCCTCCTGTATAGAAAGTCGATGGGAGCCCAACTTGATTTGGCCACTGTGGGTATTTGCAGTGAGCAGATCATGGTAGATTTTTTTTATCCTGGCTAGTAGACCTAATTTCCTGTCAGAATCAGTTGAAAAACTAAATAATAAAATTTTGTCCAACCTCAGCCTTATTTTTACTGGACTAGCAGCAGTTGCTAACATTGATATTGAAAGGAGATGTAATTCATAACATTGGCATACCTGCTGTTAGTTTACACGTTGATGCGTGTGAAACTATCAAGCCCAAAAGACCAATTAAGCTGCAAAAGCTGCATTTTGCGGTCATTTCCTCCATTGTTCACAGCTGAGAAGCGCTCGAGACATGGCGATGAAAGCCAACCAATCAAAACACCACACTGCCAAACCCCATCTTCTGAGTAGGGTCGGTGAGTGCGTGCACTCAGTGCACCGGTGCGCCGCGCACTGGATTTCCGAAAGACAACGCACCAAGTGCACCGAATAAATGAACGACAACATCATGGCACACCAGTGTGTTGAGTGCGCATTTCCGAACGCACCCATAGTAGCTCAAAAGTGTACTTAAGTACACTTGAGTAAATGTTCTTAAGTTAACTTCCCACCACTGCATACTGTGTACATCAACAACAGTCAAACAGACAAACCATGCTGGACATTTATTCATGCATGACTCACACAATGGAATGAGGTGTTCTAATAATCTGCTGTTACCTGATGTTGATTCCATCTGGAAACCTGGAAACCTGGAAAAGCAGGCCTACAACAGACAAAACATGTGTTATTCAGTGTTCAGAGAGAGAGACAGTATGGGGAAGTGGCAACAGTGTTTCGCAAAATGAGAGTCTCCCTGTGTGTGTGTGTGTGTGTGTGTGTGTGTGTGTGTGTGTGTGTGTGTGTGTGTGTGTGTGTGTGTGTGTGTGTGTGTGTGTGTGTGTGTGTGTGTGTGTGTGTGTGTGTGTGTGTGTGTGTGTGTGTGTGTGTGTGTGCGTGCGTGCGTGCGTGTGTGTGTGTGTGTGTGCGTGTGTGTGTGTGTCTATGAGGAAGTGGTCTTGCAGAAGGACAGAGTGAAACTCAAACTGATTAATGTTGTAAGACATGTCATGTAATGAACCGTTGTGCAAATACATTGCAGTGCATTTCCCACAGATTACACACTCCTAAATGTGTTTGAAAACATGACCAACGACAAAAGAAAAAAATAATCCCGTACCGACTGGAAGAAACACAACTACTGTATGTGCAAACACAGAAACATTGGTCCGTGACCCACACGTGTCCCAAACCACTGTTTGAAAAACGTTTTCTGTTTTCATGTCAGTGTTGATTTTGTCGACTAAAACTATGAGGAAAAATATTCCTCGACAAACTTCTTTCACAAATGAAAACGAAATAAAAACGAAATAAATTGGCAATTCCGTCAACAAATAAAAACTGGACTAAAATGTTAGGGAGGGATTAAGAGAGGAGAAGGGATTCAGTCAAACTAAACGACAAGTCATTTTATGTTTGGTTGCGCGTGGTGTTGCGCTCTGAAAATAGCAGATCTACAAGCCTAGATGGTCTATTTTCAGCATGTAACCAAATGTAAAATCAGGCATTATGACGCCATCAAGGCCCACCAAAATACGTTTTTGTTGACAAAATCAACTGTAATTTTAACCAAAATGTCATAGTCGACTAAAACTATATTAAAACAAACACTTCAGATGACTAAAACTAAACGTCATTTTATTCAAAAGACTATGACTAAAACTAAATCAACATTTGCTTTCAAAACAAACACTAAGTTGTGAACACATTTCCCTTGTTTGAGTCGGTCTTGCTGCATGGTTAAATGTCTGTGTCCACTGTTAAACTGTATTTTGTTCATATAAAAATACTTAGTCTTCACCTTTCACCTTCAGAACACAAGAGTAGAGGAACGTGTTCTTGTTTAAAACACTTGCTCTTCATCCAACTTTAGAACAGCAGACAAGAGGAATTAGTTTAGTATAAAACACTTACTTTATGATGACGTGCTTCTTCAACAAGGACTCAGGACTGAACAGTGGTAGGTTGGCTCCTTCCCTGAATAAAGCTGTGTATTCCAGTTGCTCCTCCTCTAGGGTATATAGTTCCCCTCTCTTAGTCTTATCCAATCAGATGTCATAATCAGGTGGTTCTCAACCTTTTCAGGCTGTGACCCCCGAAATAATCACCCCCCCCCCCCACCACCACCACCACCCTGATGAGCATTAAGAGTTGAGGCATTACATTTTGTATAACACAGTTCTATTGTGAAAATAGCTTATCTACAGTAAAGTACATCGCGTTGTGAGCATGTAGATCTGCTATTTTCACAATTTCTGCCTCTAATATTTGACAAATTGGCAAATGTTTGATTTGTCATTTTAGAGGTATTAAAAAGTCCTTAAATTGTCACTTTAGAAATGTGTAGATATCCTCTATATGCCTACACTTAAACTTTATGTTGGTTTGTTTACTGTTGAGTGAGATAACAATGTTGCACATTAAGTTAACAGGTTGAGAACCACTATCCTAATCAACTGTTTAGCTCAGGGTTCATTTAGTTCATATGTCATATATCATTCATATATCATTTAGTTCATTTAGTTCATATGTCATATATCATTCATATATAATTTAGTTCATTTAGTTCATATGTCATATATCATTCATATATCATTTAGTTCATTTAGTTCATCTGCGACTTTTTTACACCAAAACGAAATGACTAAAAGAATAAATACTGTATGTTGAAGATTTCATCAACAAATAAAAACTAGACTAAAATGTGCATAACAGAGAAGAGATCCAGTAGAACTAAAAGACGTTGGTTGCGCTCTGAAAATAACAGATTTACAAGCTGCGCAACACGTTGTGAGCTTGTAACTCTGCTATTTTCAAGATCAACTGTATGTCATATTTATTATATTATTTAGACCAGCTGCCAGTTACAGTTATTATTTTGCTGCCAACCAAAGCAACAACATAATAAGTATAAATGTATAAAATAATTAACTGAGATATGCCTTTAGGCAGGCCTGAAATTTGTTTTGCGACACAGCGGCCATGTATGCAACAACATATATACCAGTAAGACTCCCTAATCGGGAGATAAGCGACCGTAGGTCACTTATCTCCACAAATAGGGCAAAAATTTGTTTTGCCAAAATCTTCCTGATCCATGTTGATGACATGAGTGTAGACATACTGTGTAGTGATTTTCGTGATTTTAGGGCAAAATCGCATCGCGAGGTGTTGTGTGCTTGTAGATCGGCTGTTTTCACTAGTTTTGTGCGATAGTCTTGTATGTCTGGTAGTAAAAACAGAGAGATGTATCGTGGTTTGCGGTGGATAGCTCTTCACCGCGAGTAATGACGTAATGTTGTAGTTTTATGACTTAAAAAGACTACACCGTGGTGGATAGCTTATCACCGCGGTGCCGACTATGATAGGGGCTTTAGAGGTTGCTGTGAGTGATTCGCCAAAGAGTTAAAGGACAACTTTGTGTTTTACAACAAGGGTTAATATTTTAAGATTGTAATTAAAGAATATATAAGATTGGAGTTAAAATGATTTCATTTACTGCTTTCTATCGTTTTAGAGATTTTAATGAGTACAAGAAATACGTCTTTTTACACACAATAAGCCCATTCCCAAAATGCACTGCAATCTTTCATGGACAGATGTGACTTTTGGGGTTACTGTAAATAGCAATAAAGAAATTGCAGGCTTATTGTGTCTAAAAAGACATATTTAGCCACTTGTACACATGCCCCCATGCGTACGCATGCCCCACATTTTAGCACGCTATGCTAAACGATAGAATGAAGCTAAAGAAAACATTTCAACACTCACTTTTTCTTTTCTCTAATTACAAGCTAAAATGTAAACCATTTTGTAAAAGTTGACCTTTAAAGGACAAAGAGTATGCTAGCTAACAGCAGTCCCTGGATCAGTTCATTAGTTAGTTGGTTACGCAATAAAGACTTATTTCCTTTGTGCTCCTCTCTGACAAACAAGCCAAAAAGAGACAACCTACGGTGTGGCTGCAATGAATAAGACATTTAGCTTACATAACAAAACATTACACAATGACATTGTGTACAAATTAATGTTGCTCTAACTGTCACTGGTCATCCAACAGACAGAGAGACATTATCATTTAAACAGTCGGACTCTAAAATGAGTGGTTAATTTAAAGGAGCTATAGTCAACTTTTTCATTGTAGGGCCGACACTTTGTTTACATCCTAGTCTATAGACTAGAATGTAAACACAGTGTCGGTCTGACAATGGCCAAAATGATTATTTTATCATTATTTTACGCTTTTTGTGGTCATGTTTTAATAGAAACACATATATGAAGCTTATTTTTTTATAAAATATTTTCGAAACATTATTTTTATTTTAGCAACCATTTTTCAAGAAAAAGTTGACTATAGCTCCTTTAATAATAAACACAAATGTTCTTGTGAAGATTATATAGTATGCTTCCCTAACACACACACACACACACACACACACACACACACACACACACACACACACACACACACACACACACACACACACACACACACACACACACACACACACACACACACACACACACACACACACACACACACACACACACACACACACACACACATACACACACACACACACACACACGTGTTACATCACACACACAGACACATTATCAGATCAGGAGGAATTCCCCTACAGGAGATTGCACAATAAATACACACATGACAACACAACGTTATGTCTGGCTTCTCTCTGAATAGATTAGACCATGGGTCTTCAACGTTTTCAGGCCAAGGACCCCTTAGTTGACAGAGAGATGAAGCAAGGACCCCTTAGTTGAGAGAGAGATGAAGCAGGGACCCCTTAGTTGAGAGAGAGATGAAGCAGGGACCCCTTAGTTGATAGAGAGATGAAGCAGGGACCCCTTAGTTGAGAGAGAGATGAAGCAGGGACCCCTTAGTTGAGAGAGATGAAGCAGGGACCCCTTAGTTGAGAGAGAGATGAAGCAGGGACCCCTTAGTTGAGAGAGAGATGAAGCAGGGACCCCTTAGTTGAGAGAGAGATGAAGCAGGGACCCCTTAGTTGAGAGAGAGATGAAGCAGGGACCCCTTAGTTGAGAGAGATGAAGCAGGGACCCCTTAGTTGAGAGAGAGATGAAGCAGGGACCCCTTAGTTGAGAGAGATGAAGCAGGGACCCCTTAGCTGAGAGAGAGATGAAGCAGGGACCCCTTAGTTGAGAGAGAGATGAAGCAGGGACCTCTTAGTTGAGAGAGAGATGAAGCAGGGACCCCTTAGTTGAGAGAGAGATGAAGCAGGGACCCCTTAGTTGAGAGAGATGAAGCAGGGACCCCTTAGTTGAGAGAGAGATGAAGCAGGGACCCCTTAGTTGAGAGAGAGATGAAGCAGGGACCCCTTAGTTGAGAGAGAGATGAAGCAGGGACCTCTTAGTTGAGAGAGAGATGAAGCAGGGACCCCTTAGTTGAGAGAGAGATGAAGCAGGGACCCCTTAGTTGAGAGAGAGATGAAGCAGGGACCCCTTAGTTGAGAGAGATGGAGCAGGGACCCCTTAGTTGAGAGAGAGATGAAGCAGGGACCCCTTAGTTGAGAGAGAGATGAAGCAGGGAACCCTTAGTTGAGAGAGAGATGAAGCAGGGACCCCTTAGTTGAGAGAGAGATGAAGCAGGGACCCCTTAGTTGAGAGAGAGATGAAGCAGGGACCCCTTAGTTGAGAGAGAGATGAAGCAGGGACCCCTTAGTTGAGAGAGAGATGAAGCAGGGACCCCTTAGTTGAGAGAGAGATGAAGCAGGGACCTTTTAGTTGAGAGAGAGATGAAGCAGGGACCCCTTAGTTGAGAGAGAGATGAAGCAGGGACCCCTTAGTTGAGAGAGATGAAGCAGGGACCCCTTAGTTGAGAGAGAGATGAAGCAGGGACCCCTTAGTTGAGAGAGATGAAGCAGGGACCCCTTAGTTGAGAGAGAGATGAAGCAGGGACCCCTTAGTTGAGAGAGAGATGAAGCAGGGACCCCTTAGTTGAGAGAGAGATGAAGCAGGGACCCCTTAGTTGAGAGAGAGATGAAGCAGGGACCCCTTAGTTGAGAGAGAGATGAAGCAGGGACCCCTTAGTTGAGAGAGAGATGAAGCAGGGACCCCTTAGTTGAGAGAGAGATGAAGCAGGGACCCCTTAGTTGAGAGAGAGATGAAGCAGGGACCCCTTAGTTGAGAGAGAGATGACGCAGGGACCCCTTAGTTGAGAGAGAGATGAAGCAGGGACCCCTTAGTTGAGAGAGAGATGAAGCAGGGACCCTTTAGTTGAGAGAGAGATGAAGCAGGGACCCCCACAACCTGTTCATAGATTTCATATAGTTTCATTGTTTGACAGCACAATCATCAGTGTATTTTGGATTCATGTCAATTTGTGTTTTCAGATATTTAACCACTTGAACCGTCAATACTTAATAAACTTGACCTTTCACTGTACTTAGTCTGCTCTTTTTCCCCTCTACAACAAACCTATTTTCCAATAATAGCCGATCTACAAGCTCACAACGCCTCGCGCTGCGAGGCATTGTGAGCTTGTAGATCTGCTATTTTTGGCTAAGGTTTTCAGAATATCGAATAGGGTTCAAGTGGTTAGTATAAAAAAGGCGGAAAAAAAAGCTTATATCACACAAAGATTTGGAGGACCCCCTGTAGTAACTCTGAGGACCACCTAGGGGTCCCGGACCCCCTGTTGAAGACCCCTGCTTTACAGTCATGTGCCGGGATTAACAGGCGACTGATTCTCCCCCCCCTTAGGATAATAATATGTCTGTCTGTCTGCCTGCCTGTCAGCTCTGTTTTCCATTATCCTTCCAGCTTTGTGTTGAGTGGTTTGCAGTCTTTCTGTAAGAGTGAAAGCTCCATAACTGTCCTAGTCAGATAGACCTGTGTTAACCCTGGTGACCTCTGGTGACCTCTGCCTCTCCTCCTAACTGTACAGATCTCTTACCAACACTCTGTTGAAACTAACCTCTCCCTGTCATTTCCTGTAACAGCAGTTCCACTTCCTCTTTTAGGGGGGGGGGGGGGGGGGGGGGGGACATTTGGAAATACTCCTGCCAATTAAAAAACAACAACTCAATATTGTACTTAAAGGGGAAGACCACCCATTTTCAATATTGAACTATGTCATTAATATACCTTAGAGGAGTTGTGTGGAAATAGAAAAAAAGTTCCCCCCCTTCTGTGTTGCCTAGAACTGCAGGATTGATTTTGGGTTTGTATTGTAAAGTACAACTTGATGACATCACACATTGTATTTTACAATACAAACCCCAAAATCAATCCTCCAGTTCTAGGCAACACAGAAGAGGGGGAACTTTTTTTCTATTTCCACACAACTCCTCTAAGTTATATTAACTCATACCTCGCGATCCCCGTAGAGCCCGTAGATTTCCCGCTGTACCGCGCTGCCATGCCCGTAGAGCCCGCAAAGTTTAATTAGCTTTAATCATTATGAGAGGATTAAAAGTATTAGCGCAGATTTTCGCTGATTCTGGCTCTTTAGGCCCGCCCCCCTAACTGTATCCGGTCATTTCCGGTCTGGACCGGATCCAGCTTTCCGTATCCAGTCTGAGCCTGGGCCATAGTCCCGCCTCCATTGGTTTACTGTGTAACAGAAGTGGAAGCTACTGGGCGATGGAACGCTCGTTTTTCAATCTGATTTTTGCGTTTGGAAACTTTGATCCAGTCTCTACACGCCTGGATTATGATCCCCGCACATATCGTGCGTTTTGTGCGCGAACGTGTCCACGTGTTACCATAGCGCACAGTTGGCTTTTTTCAATGCTTTTTCATGTAAACACTGGCTGATAAGCAGAGATACAGCGTGGCAACGGATATGTCTTTTTCAATGGGGTTTTTTGTATTCGAAAGCTTGTCACCGAGTCTACACGTCTACTAGATGAGTCGCGCACAGATTGTGCACGATGCGTGCGCGTGCCCACGTTAAAAGGTAAGGACAATTTGGCAGCTGCTTACTACAGCTATGTTTAAAATGGCAGAGAAAAAGTTAATGACAGTTCAATATTGAAAATGGGTGGTCTTCCCCACACTACTGCCTGTCTCTCTGCTTCTACATCATGATGCAAACATGACCAAAACTCCTCCAGACCCACAATGACTACACTTAAACAGTCCAGGGACGTGCAGAGAACGTTGGAGAGGCAGGGGCTCACATTTCTAAAAGGGCCTTTTGGTGGAAATATAGAAAATAGCAGACCTCCAAGCTCACAACGTGTCGCGCTGCAACGCATTGCGAGCTTGGAGGTCGGCTAGTTTCAGTGTGTGATACCACACTGAACTAAGCCTAACCAAGTCAATACTAGAGATGTGGCGTAACGGCATGGATTTCTACACAGAGAGGGCAATTATTTCAATCTAAGATGCTGCATTCAAGTTCAGGAGATTTTGGACAAGGCAATTCTCTTGAATGCTGCCTTCAGGTATGGCATGGAAAGAGGGTGCATTTTTGCATTTCTTTCACCAAAGTAAAAACTGCATTCATGGTCTGGAGAGGACACTTTTTACAGACGGGTAAAAGGGCAGGGGCTCAAGCCCCCTCTGATGTCTATGTGTGCACGTGGCTGAAACAGTCAGTTAGTTTCAACAGTCTGTGTTGAAACTAAGCCAGTATGTCCTGTCATTTCCTGCATTTCCTCTTTTCTTTTAAGCAAGAAACACCACAGATCCATGTTGAAGACATGAGTGTAGACCAAGTGTGTACCGATCGGAGGGACTTTTAACACTTTCTGTACACTTTGAAAAAACACCTTCCTCCAAGAATAATCATAATACTTGATGATCATGTTGTATTGGGGGGGGGGGGATCCTGTCTTTGAGCAAGACATGGAACCCCAAACTGTTTTGTCTCAGGTCACCCCATGAATATTGTATTAATCCGAGGCACCCCTACATTATAATTTTCACTCCCAGCACCTTATATTTATAGCATATCTTGTATTTCCAAAACCGTTCGTTTTGTATTCATCATCTATAAAATGTACTAAACTAGTGAAAACAGCAGATCTACAAGCACACGACGCCTCGCATCGCGAAGGCGTTGTGTGCTTGTAGATCAGCTGTTTTCACTAGTTTTGTACATTTTATAGATGATGAATACAAAACGAACGGTTTTGGAAATACAAGATATGCTAGACAGTCTTGCATGATGAAGCAGGGCTTTGCTTTACCAAAAGACGGTTGGATGCCACTGAAACAGCAGATTTCCGATTTACACACAAGATTATGGGGCGTCTTTACAAAACAATCCAACCATACGATGGCCAACGCGTCCTTCTTTGGATACTGAACATGAAGATGTGGCATCACTCACATCACTTGGTTACGTCACATGTCGTCACATAAACACCTTATGTAAAAGTGTAAGCCCAGGATGTGTCATCTGATTATTCCTGGGGTTTCATGTTTAGTTCTCTGCATCGTAATGGATTCCAACCTGACCAGATTCCCCATGTCTCCAGATCCCTGGTCCTGACCAGACCACACAGAAGTGTTTTTGTGCCACTTTATACTGTAGATCTTGGGTGCGTTCTTCCCTACAGCCGTTGCTTTTACTCGAAGAACCAAACCATGTCCGACACCCAAGAATCCAAGATAGACTTTGTGAAAGGGTTCCTGAGGTCGTACGACTGGCCGGCCAAAGGCATCGTCTTCAGAGACATCGCTCCTCTGCTGAAGGAGCCTGCGGCGCTGGCGGCCGCCATCGACCTGTTCGAGGACTACGTGAGGAGGAACCACCAGCAGGTGGAGCTGATCGTCGGCGTGGACGCGCGGGGCTTTGTGTTCGGCGCCGTGCTGGCCCAGAGGCTGGGCAAGGGCTTTGTGATGGTCAGGAAGAAAGGCAAGCTGCCCGGCCTCACCGTGTCCGTCTCCTACACCCTGGAGTACGGCCAGGCCGAGCTGGAGCTGCAGGCGGACGCCGTGGACCGGCCGGGACAGAAGGTCCTGGTCATCGATGACATCCTGGCCACCGGGGGCACCATGGCGGCAGCCTGTCAGCTGCTGGGGAAGCAGCAGGCCGAGGTCCTCGCCTGCTTGTTCCTGGTGGAGCTCAAAGATCTGAACGGAGCAAAGAAGATTCCTCACACCGTCTTCTCTCTGATCCAGTACTGAGCAGAAGATTCCACTCTGATCCAGTACTGACCAGAGGATTCCTCACACTGTCTTCTCTCTGATCTGACCGGGCACATGTGCACACATAGACATCAGAGGGGGCTTGAGCCCCTGCCCTTTTATCCGTCTGTAAAAAGTGTTCTCGTCAGAGCAGTATTTCTCAACCACTGTGCCTGGGGACCTTTGAGAAGGGTCAAGTGTGCCCCTTGAAACTACTTGAAAACCAGTGTTGTATTTATCATTTTAAAAATGATTTGAACTAGTGAAAACAGCCGATCTACAAGCACACAACGCCTCTCACCGCGAGGCGTTGTGTGCTTGTAGATCTGCTGTTTTCACTACTGTTGTGCGACAGCCTTGTATGATGAAGCAGGGCTTTACTTTGCGAAGAAGAAACATACAAATTTGAAAGGTTGAGAAACACTGCTCCAGACCATGAATGCAGTTTTTACTATGGTGAAAGAAATGCAAATGCCCCCTCTTTCCATGCCATACCTGAAGGCAGCATTCAAGAGAATTGCCTTGTCCAAACTCTCCTGAACTTGAATGCAGCATCTTATGTTGAAAGAATTGCCCTCTCTGTGTAGAAATCCATGCCGTTACGACACATCTCCAGTATTCACTTGATTATGCTTAGTTCAGTGTGGGATCAAGCACCGAAAATAGCTGTCTGTGGTGATGAGCACATCGGCTGCTTTTATATCTCTGGGCGAGCAGTCTGCTAAATGGCCCCTCCTCCCACAAACTGTGGAAGGCAATCATAGCCAATGGGAATGGAACATGAAGTATGTGAAATCACACGTGTTTATCACATATGAACAGAAATATTTAAATGTTCTGCTCTGTTTTTGTTTAGCTGTTCAAATGTCGTAAAACTAAACTGAAACTAGAAATACTGTTCCTACCAAACAGTGTGGGCTCGCATGGAACACCATGTATGGGCACAAAGATCTTAGCCTCGCACGGCCATCCCGAGCGACGTCATCACCAATGTGCTTCCTTTCTGGGTCTGGTGTCCCTCCCATCGAGTCTCCTTATGAGAACTTACTTTCTAATTTCCAATCAAATGGCTGCGTTTGGAGCGACCCGCCTCACACCGCTCCTGATTGGTCGAGCGGCTGCTACAGCTCTTGCATTTTGTAAACAAACATGGCGGACCCCATGTCCGACGTGAGTTCACAAATCGCAAATAAAAGCTGCATTAATTGAAGTTTTATCAGAAATCAACGGCATCTCATAACTTAAACCCAATGTGAAGTGAGCGATGGTCGTGTTTGCATAATGTCTTCAGACTAGGATTTGAGTCTAGGATGTACAGGCTATGCTACACACACACACACATTGCTATGGCAAAACGCTGAGGAAAAAGGCTACAGACACACGCACAGCCACTCTATGGAGCGGTTTACCACCGCTCAAAAACGAACAACAGTTTGCACCTTTGGAATTTCTGTCTGGAAAAGACGTATTTGCTGTTCTGCCGACGATGTTTTGATGTGCTGATGACTACTGACTGGACCTGTCAGTCAAAGTGAGTAACTACGTCATCGTGTAAAGCGTTGTCTCTGGAGAACTCCGAGACTCTCCCCTGGGAGAGTCTGGCTGTTGCGAGGCTACAAAGATCTACCCCACGGGCACTCCAACATAACTCCTCCTACATTCCATCCCTCAGATCGAGAACAAACTACAGAAGATTTAATGTGGGTGTTGTTATTTATATCAGGTCGCACTTGTTGATGGTGATGTCACCAAGAACGCTGCTCCTCATTGGCTAAAGGCCCTGCCTGCCTTTCAGCGAGCCCGCAATAAGACAGAATGACAGAATGTATCATTTTGGCCAAATGAAGATGAATTTGTTCATGTAGATCTGCTATTTTTGAAAAGTCGTGAAAATGTGTGAAAATCTTTGAATATATGTATTTTTTAAGCAAACATTTGTAACTCAAATTTTGCTTCTGGGTGGTACCTGGAACTAAATATTTTAAGATGGGGGTCCGTGGCCAAATACATATCATCTTGGGGGTCCTTCACATGAAAAGGTTTGAGCACCACTGACATGGAAACATAGGTTTCTTGCACACATTTTCAGGATTTTACAAAAATAGCAGATATTCAAGCTTGCAGCGCGGCACTCGGTGCCGCGCTGTGAGCTTGTATATCTGCTATTTTTCAATAGTTAACATTCATGGGGGGCCCGCAGTGAATCCTTGTACCCAGGGCCCAGAATTTGGTGTATTTGAGTAGGCCTACTTTTAAGTTTGAGCCTTAACGGTGTACCCACCATAACTATGCACAAAGATAATGTGTACTGTTTCATGTGAGTTTTGTACAAATCTGTGTAAGCGTGTTGTGTTTAAGAAAATGCTAAATGCCAATCTTTTGTTGAGGAATATGCCACCTGGATGCCGCCTTGTTGAAGACATTGGGATGTCTTGGGATGGGGTGTGTTCCTTGGCCAACTGGGAGTGAGTGCTCACAATGTTTGATGTTGACATGTCCAGAGGTGTCCGAGGTTAGCTGTGGACACAAGTAAAACAAATCAAACCTCGGTTCGAAGTGAAGCGGTGAACCTTTATTCTATGTGTTCTAGAGCTACAGAATTCAGAATTCTGAATGAATGAATGATTTTATCTGGAGGGCCGAATTGTCATGTGAAGCTTGACCAATCCTCAAAGTATCCAATCATCAGACCGGGACGGACACTACACACATATTCTGGACGTACGGGACAGATAAAACCTGCTCATTCTGGACTGGAATGACCATATATGGACATGGGGGGACACACATGGGACACACATTTACGGACAGATAAAACCTGTTCATTCTGGACTGGAATGACCATATATGGACATGGGGGGACACACATGGGACACACATTTACGGACAGATAAAACCTGTTCATTCTGGACTGAAATGACCATATATGGACACACATTTACGGACAGATAAAACCTGTTCATTCTGGACTGAAATGACCATATATGGACATGGGGACACACAAAGCCACTCCTTGGAAGCAGCTTTTATCGCTTTAAAAAAAAGAGAGAGAAATGGATCAGTGGGCAGTCGAAAGATTTCTTTACTTATTACTTGCCAGCATGCAAGCACTACAATTGGATCTTTCTAGTGTGGTCACACATAGAAAGATGTGTGTTTGCCGTGACGCCAATTTCACAATTTAATTTTCTCTTACCATTTGAGGAAATTAACCCTAACCTGAACACTAGGGTTCAAGTGATTAATTAATATAAAAAGGGAGAAAAAAATCTTCTATCACACAAAGATCTGGAGGACCCCCCTGTGGTAACACTGAGGACCCCCTAGGGGTCCCGGACCTCCTGTTGAAGACCCTTGCTATAGCCACTCACTCCACTTCAAATGAAAAGAAACTAAGAGGTGTGTGTCGTGCGGCAGCCATTTCTGGTAACCATACCTGTTCTGGTAACCATGGTAACCATACCTGTTCATCATCTGGTAACCATACCTGTTCATCATCTGGTAACCATACCTGTTCATCATCTGGTAACCATACCTGTTCATCATCTGGTAACCATACCTGTTCATCATCTGGTAACCATACCTGTTCATCATCTGGTAACCATACCTGTTCATCATCTGGTAACCATACCTGTTCATCAGCGTAGAGGCAGGGGTTTGAGTCCAACGTGGTGCATCCAGCTTGGCCCAGCGACTGTAAGAACACGATTCACATGTTTTGGAGATCTTTGTCGCTGCACGCGCTACCTGAGGTGGTGTTGAACGGGAAGAATAGGACAGAAGAGCCCTTTCCTCCCGGTGGGGGCTCCTCACTGGCAGGTGAGCTAGTAGGGAGCAACAGTATGTCCTCCCGGTGGGGGCTCCTCACTGGCAGGTGAGCTAGTAAGGAACAACAGTATGTCCTCCCGGTGGGGGCTCCTCACTGGCAGGTGAGCTAGTAGGGAACAACAGTATGTCCTCCCAGTGGGGGCTCCTCACTGGCAGGTGAGCTAGTAGAGAACAACAGTATGTCCTCCCGGTGGGGGCTCCTCACTGGCAGGTGAGCTAGTAAGGAACAACAGTATGTCCTCCCAGTGGGGGCTCCTCACTGGCAGGTGAGCTAGTAGGATACAACAGTATGTCCTCCCGGTGGGGGCTCCTCACTGGCAGGTGAGCTAGTAGGGAACAACAGTATGTCCTCCCAGTGGGGGCTCCTCACTGGCAGGTGAGCTAGTAGGATACAACAGTATGTCCTCCCAGTGGGGGCTCCTCACTGGCAGGTGAGCTAGTAAGGAACAACAGTATGTCCTCCCGGTGGGGGCTCCTCACTGGCAGGTGAGCTAGTAGAGAACAACAGTATGTCCTCCCGGTGGGGGCTCCTCACTGGCAGGTGAGCTAGTAGGATACAACAGTATGTCCTCCCGGTGGGGGCTCCTCACTGGCAGGTGAGCTAGTAGGATACAACAGTATGTCCTCCCGGTGGGGGCTCCTCACTGGCAGGTGAGCTAGTAGGATACAACAGTATGTCCTCCCGGTGGGGGCTCCTCACTGGCAGGTGAGCTAGTAGGATACAACAGTATGTCCTCCCGGTGGGGGCTCCTCACTGGCAGGTGAGCTAGTAGGGAACATGGGGTATCACAGAAATGGGATGATTAACTGCTAGGGCAGGGGTTTTCAAAGTGGGTGACGGGGCACCCTGGGGTGACGGGGCACCCTGGGGTTCCGCGACGGCAGTCCAGGGGTGCCGCGAGATCATTTGATAATAGTTGGAATTCATTTGGACACTTGAAAAAAATATTTAGTATCATTTTAAACTTGAAGAACAAAGTTATTTTCAGTAAGTTCTAAACAAAATGGCTATTATGTCAACGTTTTCCTCGCAACATAATCACTAAAGGGTCGTCACTGTCGGGCAGAAACCTTGTATTTCCAAGTTACAAGACTGTCACACAAAACTAGTGAAAACAGCCAATCTGCTGTTTTCACTAGTTTAGTACACATTTTAGATGATAAATAAAAAAAGGAATGGTTTCCACCCGACAATGTCGATATGCTATAAATATAAGGTGCTGGGAGTGAAATTTATAATGTAGGGGTGCTTCGGATTAAAAAATATATATTTATGGGGAGCCCTGAGACAAAAAAGTTGGATATGCCTAATCCAAAATTCGATTCAACTTTCGATTTTTTGATACAATATAGGATATACTATTTCTAAAGCTCCTTTTCTCAGCCTGAGAGCTATATGACTATTAATTTAGGCTATTGTCTTTCTCAATAAGCAGTGTTGGGGAAGTTACTTTGAAAGTGTAACTTGTACAGTTACAAGTAACTCACCATGGCAGTATAACTTGATCAAGTTAAAGTTATATCCCTGGAGAAATATAACTGAGATTGAGAATAACAAAAGGCTTAACATGAAAAATATAAACGGTGGGTTTTATGCCCCAACAACTGACATTTTCATGCGCGGAAGTGAATCGCGATTTCGATTCACTGAACCGGACGTCAATATCGGTTCGATTCGTGATTCGATTTGAAATCGTGACAGCTTTATTAACTGCCCAAATAACGACACCACACTCTGTCGAGGTGCCAACTTGCGCCTTGTTATCCATCAGGTGGGTGCACTTCAGGGGCGTCAATACCCTGGGTCCAGGGGGGTCCAGGGGTATGCAGCTGCCATACCCTGGGTCCAGGGGGGGAAAATAAAAGTTACTTTTAAATATAAATCCATGAATGTCTCTTTGTCTATCTGTGCTGGTTATTATGTTGTTAAATTACAGTAAAATAACTACAAATGCAAAATGTAACAAAATGGTCACTTTAACAAGATATTATAATTGTATTCTCCACACTTTTATTCTCCCCATCTTGACAGAATGGTATATTCCCAGGTTCCGCAGGTCAGCTGCACAGGAGCAATGCATTATTGTTAATTGTGACACGTTTACTAACATGCCAAGTTTAGCTGCACTTGAACAACCGTTCCAGGCTGCCATATCCAGCCCAAGAAACCATATAAACCTGGGGAAAAAAATAAAATGTACTTCTTAAAATAAATATATAATGCCTGTTGCTAAGGTATGGCAACATGACTGGTGTCAGTCATGTTGCCATACCTTAACTTTTTTTCTGAACTGACGCCACTGGTGCACTTGTTGTTGCTGACGTCACCAACAAGTATTTATGTAGAATTGTAAGTATATGTGTACATCTAACTCTTCATTTACTGAATGTCTGTCTGCTGTCTGTCTGCATGCTGACATCACTGATACTACACAGTGTCTCTAACGCATGTTTCCTAAACCCACCAGGATTGAGTTAAGACCCGCCTCGCGGAAACGCGAGGACTTCAGGAGTGGCTCCAAATCCCTGCCGGACACATGGAGGGTGGATAAAGTCAGACCTAGTAAAGGCAAGAAGACAATATAAAACTTATAGGCTACTGAGAAAAGACTTTGCACAATGCACAGCAATAATTTGTCACTACAGTGCTCAAAATAAACTGTGCTAAAAAATAAAAATAAAAAATTGAAACTTACTTTGTACCGTGCTTAAAAAAGGTAAAACTTTGTAACTTTGCTAAAGAGAAAAACGTACTGAGAAAGCTATTAATTTGTCACTACTGCACTCAAAATAAAAACTCTTACTGATTATCAGTTAAATTGTTATAGTTTGGATATGGCTTTGGGCGTATTATGCTGTGTGTATTATTGTAATGGATCGGTAGGCCGTAGGTACAGTATTGCTTTGCACTTGAGCGAGCAGCAATAACGTTCATACGCACTTTCGAGAGGGGCGTTTCCGTGAGGCGGGTCTTAACTCAATCCTGGTTGGGTTTAGGAAACGCGCGTCTCTACCATGGTAACAAAGCCAACTGACATCACTACAATGCCCACATTTGGAGGTGTCATCACAGACTGGAACACCATATAAGGTATGTGTAGCAGAGTGAGTCACTGCCTCAGCTTGATGGCCTCCACAGTCTAGTATCTCCCTCGGTCCACAGGGACGTCCCTTTGGATCAATGGTTAAGATATTGGACTTTCATGCATGAGACCTGGGTTGGCATCCTGGGCGTTACATATGGGCATAAACGAGTGCCAGCCAGACAGACGGATACAACTGGTATTTATTGCACAAGTGGACATGGATGGTGACTATTATGGTCTGGTGTGTATAATTATGCATTATCAGGTTCCTCCTCACAGCTGAACAGATAACATGACAGCGTTTCATCTTGGGGGAACAGGCTGAGTTTATTATGCGTGTAACAATAACCACATTTCAATATCTTAAAAAACATATTGCAGTTTTCTACGTTGCCATGACGGTGAAATGTCAGACTTACCATGGCTTCTTAAATAATAAACCAGAGCTTACAGAGTTAGCCTGTCAAATGGGATCCAGCATACAGTATAGTGAGCTTATTTTCTTTAAGTAATATGACATGTGCCACAAGGAGCATAGATTCATATAAAGACAAACAAAAACATTTTAGTGCATTATGCAAATTAGCTCGGTACCTGAAACGCCAAAATAAACTACATCAAAACTGTAGAACTTAAATATATTTCTATAATTATATCTATGTTGTGTTTATGGCTAGTCAATAAGTTATCTATATATCTCTGCATAACAGCATCTTTTTAAACAAGAGTGTAGTCATTTAGTGCAAACTGTACATTTGAAAACATTCATTCTGGAGCTTTCCTTCTCATTTCTAATGGCACATTCATGTGTTCAGTAGGTCAGTTTGACCCCACATTCACTACATGTGTTCAGTGGGTCAGTTTGACCCCACATTCACTACATGTGTTCAGTAGGTCAGTTTGACCCCACATTCACTACATGTGTTCAGTAGGTCAGTTTGACCCCACATTCACTACATGTGTTCAGTAGGTCAGTTTGACCCCACATTCACTAAATGTGTTCAGTAGGTCAGTTTGACCCCAGCAGCATTTCTAATCAAAAGTTTTAAGGATAAATGCTTTAAACACAAATAGCAAACATAGCAGATTCACAAGCTAGATCTGTTATTTCCGCTATTTACAAATGATTTATTTGGGGGGGAAATGGGGAAAATTAAAATAAGAAATAAAATAAAATATTTTGCTCAAAATAGAGACAACAGTGTTAATGTGGTTTCTAGTTTTAAAATGTAAACATAAGTGTTTGCAGTACCTGCTTCTTCCACCACAAGACTTCAACTGAAAAGTCTGGATGTGGAAAGAGACGGTAAACAAACTAAAGGTTTTAGTGAGAGGACTGTTGGCTCTCTGAGTCTGGGGGTCTACAATGATAGAGAAATCATAATGAAAAAAAACGGCATTGCATCCTCCTGGCAACAAGTAGGTTTTAAATTAAATCGTTTTACATTATAGTTTAATTAGTAAATTACAGCCACCAGGGCTTTTTATTAGATATATTTTCTTTCTTTTGCAATTCTAATGGAAACCATTCCCACTGAACTACACACTGTAAAGGAAATGAACAACATTGAAGGCACGGCTACAAACAGTGAAACATCCCTTTAACGTTTAGACAAACCTAAACATTTAAAGCTGCAATGGATAACTGTATAACTGCAATGACCATACATGAAGTTAGCATTTGTTTTTAGGTTTTTAGAACCTTTTTCTTGACTGATTATTTAGTTTTCTAGATAGATATTCATTTGCATTTGTTATATTGCTGTTGAAGTACTGACAATCTGACATATTATTATTGTGATGTATTATCTGCTTATTGTAAGTCGCTTTGGATTAAAAGCGTCTGCTAAATGCCTAAACTGTAAACTTTATCCAGGTATAAAATGGTATTTCGACCAATCAGTACGACGGTGTATGTCAATAGAATATAACAAACACAACTGTGGTGGTTACAGTGGGTCTGCCTGCTCTTCTATTGAGACCTTCAGATACTGTGGTTGGCTGGGACACCTAGTGGCTGAAAAGAGGCGTTGCGTGAAGGTCAAAATGCACTCCAGTATAGCTTGACAGTTACAGTAGAGTTAAGTATAAATGTTTGTTGCTCTTAAAGGGGACCCGGGTTGAAAATACTGGGTGGGACATTAAAGGTGCCATTTTCAGCCTTGTCTTCATATTATATTCTGTCCTCATTATAAAAAAGTCATCATTTCCAGTTTACTCACTCTGCGTCTCATTGGTGTGGACAGTTCAGCATCGCTCTTCCCTGGACACATAGCATGCTGAAACAGAAGCCATTGTTTTTGTTTCATTAATGAAACACATTTCTAAAGATTGAAAAAACAAAACAAAAAACAAACAAAAAACTGAAAGCTGCCTTCCGATTAGAACTGCCCACAGCCGTCCTCTTTGAGACACAGAGTGAGTGGACTGAAATGGAGCCATGCTATAATGATAATTCTAAAACGGCTAGTTCCATTCCTTGATTCTGATTGGCTGGTTTCCCTTTAATTGCTGTGGTATGTGAGACTATAACCCACACCTTTAATCAGTTTATATCAAACCCAGGTGTGTTATTTCTTTCCACAGTGTTGTGAAGCTAGACTAGAGAACTTGATGGCAAGTAACAGGTGTGTTGTTTCTGCAGCCTGGCTGGGAACTACTTTCTTGTAGCTGGGGACTACTTTCTTGTAGCTGGGGACTACTTTCTTGCAGAGCAGACTTTATAGTGAATTATTAGTGAAAGTTTTAATTGGTACATGTCTATGATTTTTCATGTTGCCATATTGTAACTGTTTTAGAAAAGCAATAAGCCTGAGAGGGTTGGAGACACTCGGCTACGTCTCGTGTCTCCCTACACCTCTCAGCCGGTGTAAAATACCAGGTAACCACTCGCCTCTTGTGGCTTATTGCTTCATTAGTGAGGAGCACAGGTTGATAATCAGCTTTAAAAAGGGAGAACAGTTCAGGTGTCTTGGTGTTCGGTGGGACGGTTGGTGTTAGATGCAGCTGAAAAGACATTACTATGAGAGTAAATGATAGTAATTTCACTAGACCTTTCTTCACATCATCATCTTCATCATCTCTGCTCCCATCAACAACTTCCCCAAAACTTCCTCAGAACCCCCCCCCCCCCCCCCCCCCCCCCCCCTCCCCCCACCCCAGATACAGCAGGATGTGCGCGGGACAGTAGCACGTGTTAAAAAATAAAATAAAGTACAGGCGAAACCACTGAAAAACTAAAGAAGAATTGAAACATCGCCAGAACTTGAAAAAAAAAAAAAAAAGTTTAAGACAAACTTGAGAAAAACAGACTTGAGATCTGGTGTGCAGCAGGAAATACATTGAAACCATAACAAATGGGTCGGTGGGTCAGTGGTGTTACATTTCTTAAAAATGTAAAGGAACTCGTAAGAGTCCGTTTGGAACCCCATCACGGACCCACGAGGGTCCCCGGACCACACTTTGAGAACCACCCCATCTACTGTAGATACCTTCCAGCTATACGCACAGAGGAGACATGTTTAAGACCAGCGAAATTAAAAAATTAAGAAAGCCTGGGACGTAGAGATGGAAAAAAGTAAAGAGATGCGTATGTGTGTTTGTGTTTGTGTGTGTGTGTGTGTGTGTGTGTGTGTGTGTGAGCGTGTGCGTGTGCGTGTGTGCGTGTGTGCGTGTGTGCGCGTGCGCGCGTGCGTGTGTGTGGTCCTCAATGTCAACAATCTCCATGGCTCCTCCTCCAGCGGTTTCTTCCTCTTCTTTTCTTTCTTTTTCTTTCCTTCTCTCCATCCAGCAGGGATGGGACGATATTATGAACGTTTCATATCACGTTTATCGTGACCAAATAAATTGTGATTTACGATATTATCGCCATATCAAAATATCCCCAACATCCATTATCGGCTATTTTTTTGGCAAAGAGATTTGGTAAAAGAGAGTGAGAAAAAAGAGAAAAAAGACGGTATCAAGTATTATAAGTAGGTTTTACCAATACAGGGTTTAAATGGTACCGGATATGCAGCTCTGCAAATAAAAGGTGAATTGATCCCAGTGCATGACGGAGGACGATATCCCGATAAATTAAATCTCCACGATACGATTATCGTGAGTGTTTTTATCACTATAAACCAGGGTTCCCCAAAAGGCGGCCCGTGGCCCACAGGGGGCTACTGTCTGACCCCCACCAACCCCAGTAATAATGGTGGTATAAGAGCAGCAACAACACTAGTATATCGTCGTTGTAGGGTGGAAATCTCGTATCTCCAAATTTGTATGTTCTTTCGCAAATCATACAAGGCCGTCGCACAAAAATAGTGACAGCAGATCTACAGCAGATCTACAAGCACAGATCTACAAGCACACACCGCCTCGCGGTGCGAGGCGTTGTGTGCTTGTAGATTGGCTGTTTTCACTAGTTTAAATACTTTTTAAAATGATAAATGCAAAACAAATGGTTTTGGACAAGAGTTTCACCCGACAACGACGATATCTGAACTGTCGCAGTCGCTGGAGTAGCGGGAACGCCACCGTCGTCCCCTGCAATGTTGTGGCCCTCGGCTTGGTACCCTAGACATGATTCGGCCCTTGGGGAAAACTAATTGGGGAACCCTGCTATAAATGATGATATCTCTTATCGTCCCATCCCTACCATCCATCAGGCTCGTCCTCTCTCCACCTTCCTCTCTCCTCCTCCTCTCTTACTCTTCCCTCCTTCTTTCTCCTTCGTCACCACCGCCCCAAACCTCCTCATCACTTCCTCCTCGAAGCCTTCCATCTCCTGCTCCAAGGACGAGTCCTCTTCCTCTTCCTCTTCCTCCTCCCCTTCCCCCTCCCCCTCCCCCTCCTCTTCCTCCACCAGGTCTTCCAGGATGTCCCCCAGGTCCTCGGTGAAGTCCCTGAAGCTCATCAGATGGTGGGCGAAGACGCCATCTGGGAAGAAGTCTCCCGCCAGCCTGCGGAGCTCCTCGGTGCGCGAGGCGTCCACGCCCGCTGCCTCCGCCTTGGCCAGGTAGACCTGCAGGGTGGAGAGAGATACTTTTATTATATTATTATATTATTATTATTATTATTTATTAGAGGAGAGGAGAGGTCAGGTAGACCTGCAGGGTGGAGAGAGGAGGTCACGGATAGTGTTGTGGGACTCGAGTCCAAATTTTCATTGACTCGTCTTGTCTCGGTCTCGCCCATGATTTTACTCTGTCTCAGACTGAGGGACTCGGGACTCTTCCCCCACCGAGTCCACTCCAGCCAAGAGTCAAGACAATGCAGTGAAATAATTGGATTAAACTCATATTATGAGGAGCCCATTCACATTAACATTATAAGAGAGCTGTCTGGTGCTTTTCATTGATGAATTACTATGTGTGTAAATCAGGGATGCCCACACTTTTTTGACGTGAGATCTACTTTTAAAATGACTAGCTCAACATGATCTACCCATCCAAAATAGACAACAGCCACCCGGCACATGGGCTGTTCGAGCTGCTGAAGTCCGGGAAAAGATACAGTATACTCACGGCTACTCTGGAGAGACATAGAAAAAGTTTCTATCCTTACGCCATTCGGCTCCTGAATGACGACATGGACATGGACAGACGTCAGAGACTGGGCTACCCTTCACGCGCTTAGGAATGCACGGGAGGAGGGGCAGTCGCACATGCGCACGCATGCACGTGCGCACACGCACACCCATACATGGACATGACGTTAGTTATACGTTATCTATATGGACACCTAAATGGTTTTCTTATGTGGACTGGATATGAAGTAACTTTTTAGTGGTTGATTATTTGTATTATCTTATCTTCTTAGTCTAGTCCTATTGTCTTTTTATTGATTACTATCTCTGAGCTAACCTGAATACATTTCACTGCTTTTTAGAACTTGTTTTAAATTGTATGTGACAAATAAAGGTTGATTGATTGATTGATTGAAAATGTTTTAGCTGAGGGCCTGAGGGAGGCTTTGGAATAGCAGCACTGGTGTTACATTTTAGGGGGAAATAAATGGGAAATACTGGGGAAAATGTCTTCATCCCATTCTGTATGGAAGTGGTAGGTTTTGGGGTTCTTTGTAATGCTACTGACTCTTGAACAAAGTATTGCATTGGAGGTTTGCCTACTTTAGAAGCCATGAAGGGAGCTGACAGGCCCTTCTTGATGTCATATTGACATATATTTTATATTTTAATTATATATTTAAAAAAGGCATGTCATGTGGTCTACCTGCACACCCTTGGTGATCTACTGGTAGATCACCATCTACCTTTTGGGCACCCCTGGTGTAAATCCTTTAGTAAGAAAACCTTTAGTGTGGAAAATCTGTCAAAAAGTGCAAATAATAGTTACTACTAACATTTCAAGCTGTTAAATGATGTCCTGAGCAAAACCTTTAACTTACAAATGCAATGAAAAGGGATAATAGATAATACCCACTGACCACAAATCTATTTATTTTGTATTTAATTACATGTTTTGTATCTGGTCTGGGTCTTGACTTGGACTCGCTTTAGGTGGACACTAGTCACGGCCATGTGGCATTTTAGCAGTGATGGAAAGTAAACCAGTAAGACTCCCTAATCGGGAGATAAGCGACCGTAGGTCTCGCTAGAAGAGGGCCATGTGAGAAATGAGGGGTGGGGTCTCCGCGTTGCCTTGGCGGACGAATAGGTACCGGCCCCGGCTCTCCCGGACGCTCCTAGGCCGAGTTAGGGCATTTTATGTGAGCTGCAGTGGAGGGGGTCCTCCACTGGGGGCGCCACCACTTTTGCATCCGTTCTGGAGTAGCAGGAGTGGGTGGTCCCCGGGAATTCCCCGTGAGCAGCCCCGTGGGGGTGGTCATTTGGTCATTTTTGTACATTTGGTATTTTTTTTACACCTGGGGGTCCCCCAGGGACCTGGGGGTCCCTGGAACTCCGGGGGTCCTTGGAGGTTGTAGTTTGGCAGGTAAGGAGTGTGTGTGCAAAATCTGGCATGGATCGGGGCAACGGTTGCGGAGATATGAGCAGGGCAAAAGTGTGACGTCTGACGTGTGACGGACGGACTGACTGACTGACTGACTGACTGACGCACGGACACCTGGTGGAGCTTTCTGTAGTAAGTGCGACCTACGGTCGCAACTAAAGGTGGTTGCACACTGCACTGCGTGTTTTCATTGCATTTTGGAAATCCGAAAGCCGTAGACCAGGGGGAGAGAGAGGAAAGAGAGAGAGAGAGAGCAAGGGAAAAATTAACCCTGGTCCGAAAATAAATACGAAACCGGCGGCAGTGTGCAAACGTGATTGACATAACGTGAGGTTGATTTTTTTATTCACGCACTCCAAAATTCCGATATTCGGCCCGAAAAACGCAGCAGTGTGCAAAGACCTTTAGAGCATGTTTTAGATCAGCCAACACAGGGATGCTGACAGAACCCTCGCTAAAAACCCCAGGACAAAAATCCACTCGTCCGAGACAGTTTGCCCTCCTGGCCCCCAAACTGTGGAATAAACTCCCTGTCGCACTTAGAACAACGGACTCACTCGCTAGCTTTCACCGTGGACTACACATTGCCTCCTAAGTACAGTAGGTGCCGGTCTCACGGCAAATCACGCTAACGTCCTGTTTTCTCTCCAATAGCCTGCGAGAGTGTGTTGCAGGGACAGATAAAGTGTGATCATTAAGTTGTTTTTTTCCTTATTTTTGTCGCTGAAAAAAGCCATTTAGTATGAACATTTAAGGAATATTATGTGTCTTGTGCCGATCGGGTCCAATATTTAGTTCAGTGACCGTGGAGCAAAAGAATGGTTCAGTAGCTGTGTTCACCTTCACTCTCCCTTTGGAAATGAACCGCCTCCTAAAAAGGTGTCCAAGTTCTTCACACAAATACAAGAAGTAAACCAGAGATAGCTTGTCTTGCTATTTCTATCTTGGTGTCCCTTACCGCGCAGGAGACCCAGGTTGGAATCCCATGGGTTTGTTAAAACCTACCTGTCCTGGAGGAGGTTCTGGAAGCTCTCCTGGTCTACACGCTGCATTAAGCCCTGGGTCAGAGCACAGCTCTCTAGGTCTTAATACCACCTACCTGGAGGAGGTTCTGGAAGGGGTCCATGGCTACAGGCTGCAGCAGACCCTGGGTCAGAGCACAGCTCTACATGGGGTCCACCTACCTGGAGGAGGTTCTGGAAGGGGTCCATGGCTACAGGTTGCAGCAGACCCTGGCTCAGAGCACAGCTCTCCAGGAGGACCACCTACCTGTAGGAGGTTCTGGAAGGGGTCCATGGCTACAGGCTGCAGCAGACCCTGGCTCAGAGCACAGCTCTCCAGGAGGACCACCTACCTGGAGGAGATCCTGGAAGGGGTCCATGGCTACAGGCTGCAGCAGACCCTGGCTCACAGCACAGCTCTCCAGGGAGTCACAGCGGAGCTCTGCAGGGCTGACGTTCCTCTGCAGCTTGTTCCTCTGGTGGAGCCAGTAGCCAGGATGCTCCATGGAGGGACGGGACTGCTTACTGCCACCTGGAGGAGAGGAGGGGGACAGCAGCACACACCACCGATGTCATGCCAGGGCCAAAATGGCCCCAAGGTCCCTGTGCCAGGATTTTGTATGTTTTTCTTTACTATGCAATGAAAAAAAAACAAGATTTTTTTAGAAACAGACACAGTTGTTGTGATTCAGTGGCCAAAATAATTTTGTCAATCAGACAAATCCATTTTTATTATTTAAAGCCGTCATTGGCACTGACGGGTTTTGCGATGATTTACGTCAATTTTCGTCTGTGGCATGGGAAGAGTTAAGTGTGTCTGTATTGAACCAATGAACTTATTAACAAGAGCTTGTAACTAAATACAGCTACATTGTAACTAAATACAGCTACATTGTAACTAAATACAACTACATTGTAACTAAATACAGCTACATTGTAACTAAATACAGCTACATTGTAACTAAATACAGCTACATTGTAACTAAATACAACTACATTGTAACTAAATAGAGCTACATTGTAACTAAATACAGCTACATTGTAACTAAATACAGCTACATTGGGTCCACTGGAGCACAGGTTCTTTTTTCCATTTCCTGAAAAGTTAACGGGTTTGGACCAAGCTCCCAGTCGCCTCGTGGTCAAATCCAGGATTGCAGGACTTCCACATTTAAATCCCTACAGCGCTTGAGTCTAACGTTTGGAACCCTAGTTCACCTGCTTGAGTCTAACGTTTGGAACCCTAGTTCACCTGCTTGAGTCTAACGTTTTGAACCCTAGTTCACCTGCTTGGTATCTTAGCATTTTAGCACCAACACCAAGAGAAGCGGAAGTTCTGCATGCATGTTCTGGTGAGCAACCTTCATTGAAATGAATAGTTGGGGGTGGGGCGGACTGTCCTTCCTCTAGAACTCTGTGTTTGGTTTCTTTCCACCTGATCAGAAAGTTGAGAATATCTGAACTATTCAACTATTATTCTGCTGAAACAATGCCCAAATTTGGAGATGCTGTCCGCTGTCTGTCTGTCTGCATGCTGGGGGTCGGCTCACTATCCCGACGGGCCACTGTTCCGACTAACGTCGGCAGGTTAGTCCTGACATCATAGACTGATACAATGGGTATTGCAGGGATTATATGTGTCCCAGCACGGCTGACGGCTAGTCATTGATTTTTTTTTATTTTTTTTTCATTTTCATTTTTTCATTTCATTTGAAAGCTGGGGATCATAGCTACAAAATGATATATTGGTTGTGGAGATTGACCCAACAGTTTTGAAGATATGGCTTATAGAATGATGCCATGCTGAAATACTACTTTTGAGATATTCAAGTTCTAATCTAAATACATTTCTAACCTGCAATGACGGTGACCTAATACAAAAAAAGTCTTATTTACATGCAGAGTTAAGATCTGGCGTTTAAGTGAAATGTAGCCTGATATTTATGAAATGCTTTTGTGGCTTTATCACTTTTTAGTGAAAAAAAAAAAAAAAAAGGTAATTTCAGCTGTGGTCTAAAGTAGTGGCTTCCGAAATGACTGCCCCTGTGTCACACTCAGTCACATATTGTTCTGCCCAACGAACACCGGAGTTCTCCCACATTACTTCTGACACTCCTACTTTCAATCCCTCATATGCAGTGAGAGTGCATATAAATATATAAATGACCCCCAGCACAGGACTAGTAATAATAATAATAATAACCTTTTCCAGCATGCCACACGTTGTCGTCATGGTGGTGGTGGTCGTCATGCTGATGGTGGTGGTTGTCACGTTGATGTTTGTCATGTTTATCGTGTTTCTCTTTATCAAATCGTCCTCCATCTTTCCTCCACTCTTCCTTCTTCCTCTCCTCTTTCTTCTTTCCTCCGCCCCCCTGTTTCTTCTCCTCCTTCCACTCCCTCTCTTCCTCCTCTCTGTTCTTCCAGTGTTTCTTGTCCTCCTTCTCCCTCCATCCCTCCCTCCCCCTGTCCTCTCTTCCCTTCTTCCAACCCCTCTCTTCCTCCTTCCACTCGTCTTTCTCCTTCCTCCCTTTCTTCTTGTCCTTCCACTCCTCCTTTCCTCTGCCGTCGCTCCACTTCTTCTCCTGCTTGTCCCTTTTCCACTCTTTCTTCTCGTCCTTCCAGTCTTTCCTCTCATCCCTCTTTCCCTCCCTCTCTTTCTTTCCCTCCCTCTCTCTCTTCTCCCCCTTTCCCTTCCAGAGCTTCCCTTTGTCGCTTCGTTTCTTCCACTCCTCTTTCTCCTTCCACTCTTTCTTCTGCTGCTTCTTCTTCTCCTCCTTGTTCTTCCCTTCTTTCCCTCCCTCCTCCTCCTCGTTCTTCCTCTTCTCTCTCTCTTTCCATTCTTTCTTCCCCCCGTCCTTCCTCTTCTCTGTCTTCTCTCGTTCCTTCCTCTCCCTCTTCTCTCTCTCCTTCCATTCTCTCTCTCTGGTGTCGTGCTTGTCTTTCTTCTTGTCTTTCTTCTTGTCTTTCTGCTTCTCCTCCGTCTTCCCCGGTGTCTCGCCGTGCGCTTCCTGACCGCCGTCCCCCGCGTGGCCAGCAGGGGTCACTGCTGCTCCCAGGTCAGCTGGAGGAGGAGCTTCATCAGCTACTGAGGACAAGCAGAGACAGAAATGCAGTAGGAGCGAGATCATTTAGTGACCTCCAACCTGGTCGCAACCTGGTCGGTAGTTTTCACCGACCGGGCTGCAAAATCACCGACCGGGCCAGGTCGGTGATTTAGCGGCCCGGTCGGTAGATTTAGCGGCCCAGTCGGTAGATTTAGCGACCCAGTCGGTAGATTTAGCAACCCGGTCGGTAGATTTAGCAACCCGGTCGGTAGATTTAGCGACCCGGTCGATAGATTTAGCGACCCGGTCGATAGATTTAGCGACCCGGTCGGTAGATTTAGCGACCCGGTCGATAGATTTAGCGACCCGGTCGATAGATTTAGCGACCCGGTCGGTAGATTTAGCGACCCGGTCGATAGATTTAGCGACCCGGTCGATAGATTTAGCGACCCGGTCGATAGATTTAGCGACCCGGTCGATAGATTTAGCGACCCGGTCGATAGATTTAGCGACCCGGTCGATAGATTTAGCGACCCGGTCGATAGATTTAGCGACCCGGTCGGTAGATTTAGCGACCCGGTCGATAGATTTAGCGACCCGGTCGATAGATTTAGCGACCCGGTCGGTAGATTTAGCGACCCAGTCGCTGAAAACTACCGACCAGGTAGCAACCCGGTTGGAGGTCGCTAAATGATCTCGCCCTCTCTCGAAAAATGAGACAAATAAAAAGATAAGAATGCATGGAAATACGATTATAAAATATGTTTACATTAAACTAAGTAAGAAGAAGAATTTAAAGACAATTAAAATAAGTATATTTTATGCTGTGCGCAACTATAAATGTGTGGTTTAAAGATCATTCAAACTAAAGTGGATGGCAGACACCACAATAACAACCAGTAAGACTCCCTAATCGTTGAGATAAGCGACCGTCAGGTCGCAGCATGATTTTAGGCCAAAATGTGTCGGAGCAGTGTCCAAAAATGTGTTTGAAAAAATTGGCCTGATGGTGGCGCTATATGGGACAGATCCATGTTGATGAGATGAGTGTACATTAGACATACTGTGTAGCGATTTGCGTGATTTTAGGGCAAAATCTGTAGGAGCAGTGTCCAAAAATGTGTTTTGCAAGAATCGGAAATACAAGGTTTCCACCCGACAACGATGATATGCTATAAATATAAGGTGCTGGGAGTGAAAATTATAATGTAGGGGTGATTAAATTATAATGTAGGGGTGCCTCGGATTAAAACAATATTTATGGGGTGACCTGAGACAAAACAGTTTGGGAACCCCTGATCTAAGGCAGTCTATCCCTGGTCTAGATTTTATCAGACCCCAAAATCCTCTGGGTGGGCTCTAGTTCACACCCTACCACCCTCCCTCCCTCTGCTCTCTCTCTCTCCCTCCCTGTCTAGTTGTGTGGAGGGTGGAGGACAGACTCTTCATCCTACCCTTCTCCTCCTCCGTCACCCCCTCCCTCTGCTCTCTCTCTCTCCCTCCCTCCCTGTCTAGTTGTGTGGAGGGTGGAGGACAGACTCTTCATCCTACCCTTCTCCTCCTCCGTCACCCCCTCCCTCTGCTCTCTCTCTCTCCCTCCCTCCCTGTCTAGTTGTGTGGAGGGTGGAGGACAGACTCTTCATCCTACCCTTCTCCTCCTCCGTCACCCCCTCCCTCTGCTCTCTCTCTCTCCCTCCCTCCCTGTCTAGTTGTGTGGAGGGTGGAGGACAGACTCTTCATCCTACCCTTCTCCTCCTCCGTCACCCCCTCCCTCTGCTCTCTCTCTCTCCCTCCCTCCCTGTCTAGTTGTGTGTGGAGGGTGGAGGACAGACTCTTCATCCTACCCTTCTCCTCCTCCGTCACCCCCTCCCTCTGCTCTCTCTCTCTCCCTCCCTGTCTAGTTGTGTGTGGAGGGTGGAGGACAGACTCTTCATCCTACCCTTCTCCTCCTCCGTCATCCCCTCCCTCTGCTCTCTCTCTCTCCCTCCCTGTCTAGTTGTGTGTGGAGGGTGGAGGACAGACTCTTCATCCTACCCTTCTCCTCCTCCGTCACCCCCTCCCTCTGCTCTCTCTCTCCCCCTCCCTGTCTAGTTGTGTGTGGAGGGTGGAGGACAGACTCTTCATCCTACCCTTCTCCTCCTCCGTCATCCCCTCCCTCTGCTCTCCCTCCCTCCCTCCCTCCCTGTCTAGTTGTGTGGAGGGTGGAGGACAGACTCTTCATCCTACCCTTCTCCTCCTCCGTCATCCCCTCCCTCTGCTCTCTCTCTCTCCCTCCCTGTCTAGTTGTGTGAGGAGGGTGGAGGACAGACTCTTCATCCTACCCTTCTCCTCCTCCGTCACCCCCTCCCTCTGCTCTCTCTCTCCCTCCCTCCCTGTCTAGTTGTGTGAGGAGGGTGGAGGACAGACTCTTCATCCTACCCTTCTCCTCCTCCGTCACCCCCTCCCTCTGCAGGGGCTCCGTCACCTCCTCCATCACCTGCTGCTGCCCCGCTTTTAGCTCCTCCCTCTGAGAGAGAGAGAGAGAGAGAGAGAGAGAGAGAGAGAGAGAGAGAGACGCACAGACACACATAATTCATTTTGATTTGATTTATTTAGCAAATTTTTTTTTTGCATACTGCAAAACAAGCAAACAGGGAAAAGACAAAAAAATAAACAAAGAAAAGGTGTGTGTGTATGTTAGGACATTAACGAAAAAGTCGACAAGTCGACTTCATTACACAAGTCGACTCCCACCAGAGAAAGTCGAAAGTCGAAATTGAAAAAAAAAGAAAAAATAATACTTTCTATAGTGAAATTAGCAGATCTACATGCTCAGGCGAGGCGAGGCGTTGTGAGCATGTAGATCGGCTATTTTCACAATTTCTGCCTTTTGGACAATGTTTAATTTGTCATTTTAGAGGTATTAAAAAGTCTTTATAAATGTGCAGATACCCTCTATACTCTTAAAGGACCTACACCATGAATTTTCACTTTTTCTATTTTAAAACCTTTTTTTGGGGTCCCACTGGCACCTTCTATCCTCACAAAGTCCTATTTCTGTACATTGTGTCTTTCTCTGGTTTTGGGAAGACAGAGATGAAAAGCTTTCCACGGGTTCTCAGAACAGTGCTGTTCTGAGAGTTGACGCATGTGACGTCACACGCGTTTCCCGTTTTTTTTTTTCAGTCAAAAAAAAAAAAATTCAAAAAAAGATTTTTTTCAAAAAAAAAAATTCTCAAAATCTTTTTTTTTTTCAAAAAATTTTTTTTTCAAAAAACCTTTTTTTTCAAAAAACTTTTTTTTTCAAAAACTTTTATTTTCAAAACACTTTTTTTTCAAAAAACCCAAAAAACTTATTTTTTTTCTGGAAAAACCCCACTAGATGAGCTAGAACAAACAAAAAGAATGGTCAGAGTGTTTGTTGAGGGTTAAAACCTGTCTAAGGGCGGCTTGCACCAAGAGGGATTAAATAAATCTTAGTTTAGGGTTAATCAAGGGTTTGTTGATCTAGGTTTTATTTTAAATCGAGATGCGTTGCACCACTTAAATTTAAGCATTGCTTAACAAATCTGTGATTAAACCCTTAACCTGTGATTAAAACCATAAACTGTGATTAATTCATGGTTTAAATGTCCTCCATCTTGGATTTCGATATAAACAAACTGGAACATGCTATTCTCTTGAGCCTAATATCATTAGCGTTACTCTTTTATTCATTTCTAGGAGAATGTGGGCAGGCCTGTGTTAAGAAGAGCGCCTGCAGCCAAAACAAAACAAAACAAAAATATAACGCTCCCCGTCATACGACGGTGACGCTCAGTACAGTGCGGTGCGGCGCGGCGATGCGATGCGCGGCTAGAAGCAAGAAAAGACCACAGTTTTGATCACATTCACATTTGAGTCGATTATGAAGCGATTTCGAAAATTAAAACGTCTCCGCTAATTTAAAATAGCCGATGTACAGCAGTACTACAAGGATGTGATGAGATGTTTGTTTTCAGCTGTGAAACGCTGTCTGCAGTTTACTTGCTGTGGGGCTTCCCTCACAGGAGGGGGACCCCCATTCATGTCAATGGCATGTTTGCACTTAAACACCTCTACAGCAGGTTTAAAATTAATCCCTTACTGATGTTTAAATCAAAGTTTAAAGTAGTGGTGCAACAGGATTAACAGTAATCCAGGTTTACAGTGAAAATTCAAACCAAGATTAAAAGGATGGTTTAAAACTAAACCTGATTAATGAAAACTAGATTTAAGGTTTGGTGCAAGCTGATTAGAAGATAAACCTTGATTTAAACCAGTTTAAGGCTTAAACCGTGTTGGTGCAAGCCGCCCTCAGACTCAATTTTGAGCATATATTTATACAAAAAATATAGTTTTAAAAGCATGGTGTAGGCCCTTTAAACTTTATGTTGGAAAAATCACAAGTCGTTATGTCCTAGTGTGTGTGTGCACTTACGGATGTGTGCACTATTACGAGGGTGCACTTACGCATATACACAGACACGCACGCACACACACACACACATACTTAGACAGACAGACACACACACACACACACACACGTACCTGTAGGTGAGCTTGGAGGTCAGGGGTCAGTTCACTTCCTGTGTCCACCTTATTGAGAAGATCTGGATCATCTGAGAGGGAGGCAGGACCCCCTGTGGAGGACCACTGCTAGACCACGCGCACACACACGCACACACACACACACACACACACACACACACACACACACACACACACACACACACACACACACACACACACACACACACACACACACACACACACACACACACACACACACACACACACACACACACACAAATAAAGGTTGATTTGATTTGTTCATGTTAGAAAACACAGCATTTCCACTGAAACGTTACTCTTTCTAAAGTAGCAACAAGGGGCTTCACAGGGTGAGTGATTGATAGAGTGAAAGTATTCCATTAATTCATTAAAAGCGGGAAAAACTTTAGATTTTTTTATTTTAGCTAAGCTATTCAAACATAGCAAGCTTGTACATCTGCTTCTTGTTAAATATGTTTTAGATTTTTTTAAACACAGATCTTCTCTTCTGGGGGTCCCTGGCACAAAACATATTTTCAGATGGGGGTCCCTGGCCAAATATACCAATTAAGGGGTCCTTGACAAAAAAAGGTTTGACTGATTTAGAAGGCATTTGTAGAATCAGCCTCGGGTCTTAAAGGGTTAACCTCCCCCATCTTTTTAAGGTGGACTTTTATCCACTCCTCCATAGGCCAGTCCCCACGGAGATCCAGTTCACCTTAAATGTCAGTGTGGATTTCACCATGACCTACAGTAACAGTCTAAAGGCCCTTTTCCACCGGCAGCGATAACGATGACGATAGCCATAAAATATCACAGCGATAATTATGCCTTCACATTGATGTCCGATAAAGTTATCGGACATCAATGTGAAGAGGCACCAATTAACAGCCGCTCGCTCAGAGTGCACCTCGAGCTGTTTGTCAGAGACCCAGTTCCATATCACTGTGATCTTAACCACATCGTTGTTGATCCTAACGATGTAGTTGTCGGCTATCGTTGTCTTTATCGGTGTTGGGTGGATGCTGCCGATCCACTTCAATTGAAAACCCACTTTTTAAAATCGTTATCGTCATCGTTATCGCTGCCGGTGTAAAAGAGCCTTTAAGCAGGGGTTCCCAAAACCTTTTTGTCTCAGGGCACCCCATAAATATTGTTTTAATCCGAGGCACCCCTACATTATAATTTTCACTCCCAGCACCTTATATTTATAGCATATTGTCGTTGTCGGGTGGAAACCTTGTTTGTCCAAAACCGTTCGTTTTGTATTTATCATCTATAAAACGTACTAAACTAGTGAAAACAGCCGATCTACAAGCACACAACACCTCGCGATGCGAGGCGTTGTGTGCTTGTAGATTTTCTCTAGTTTTGTGCGACAGTCTTGTATGATGAAGCAGGGCCTTGCTTTACCGAAAGACGTACACATTTGAAACTTGGAGATACGAGGTTTCTTCCCGACAGTGACAATATTTTAGTGATTATGTTGTGAGGAAAACATTGAGATAATATAAAGGTTAAGGATGTCCATAATTACAACACCAGAGGCAGCGCCACAGATCACGTTCAACCCAGAGTCAACTCAAAGAAAGGGTCAAACTCGTTCTTATGCTATACCACAAATATGTGGAACGCCTTATCGAAGGCCTCAAAGGAGTGTGGATCACTAGCATCCTTTAAAATCGCCCTGAAAAACCACTTAATTGTTTCCCCCTTTTTTCCTGACTATATCTACTGCATAGTACTGTGTTCTATCTGTCTGTCATTCAATGTTATATGAGATACTTCAATGGTTTCCTATGGAAATAAGCTTGGTCTTTTCTAGGATCCCTTTTAGTAGACCTTGTACCAGTGAACTGTAAAGTCATGACTGTACCATTTTCCTATGCAAACTTCTTCTAATAAAGTCTTCAATCAATCAATCAAAAGCCATTTTGGTTAGAACTGACTGAAAATATCTTTGTACTTCAAGTTTAAAATGATACTAAATATTTTTTCAAGTGTCCAAATAAGTTCCAAATATTATCAAATGATCTCTCTGCACCCCTGGACTGCCGTCACGGCACCCCAGGGTTCCCCGTCACCCCAGGGTGACCCGTCACCCCAGGGTGACCCGGCACCCCAGGGGACCCCGTCACCCACTTTGAAAACCCCTGGTCTACTGGTTCTACAGACATTTAATGAGACTTGTGCAAACTGACCTGTTTGACTGGAATCTCTGCATCTCTCAGCTCCCTGTAGGCTTCATATTCATTCTCTGGAAACAAACATTAAACAAACATTAACATTCAGTCAGACAGTCAAACTTTACATCATTCTATGTACAATTAAAAGGACCACAGCTGTCTCATTACATGTCATAGTCTATACATGGAGTCATCCATACAGTCTATGCTACAGAAACAGACCATTTTACCAGTGTCTTTTTTTTTAGATAAAGTATTTGTTTGGATTATATCAATTCAATGTATTACAGAACTCACCAGAATAATTTAGTTAATTTTGCCAACAACGAAAAAGATCGTTGTACGATAAATTTAATCCAGAATTAAATCTGGAACTTTTCAAATCAATCTAAAATGGATTCAAATGCAACATTTATGTAAATTTGATAAAAATAACCACAATTATAGTGTGTGTTGGATCGAGCTCTCAAGCTAATTTCAAGTCTCTTGTGTTTTCATATCAGTGGGTTTTCATATCAGAGGGTTTTCATATCAGAGGGTTTTCATAGCATACTGAAATAAACAGAACCGTTTGCTTCCTGGGTTTATAAACGGTCATGGTTAATGTCAGGTCAAACATGAAGTCACAGTGAATGGACTAAACATGACTCAACACTGGTATGGTTCATTCAAATACAACAGCTTTATGATTTATACTGGATGATGCCTATCCACGAGTTTCCAACGCCCCATAGTGCATTGCGCAGACGTCTGCACCGAGCTTCCGCCGCCGATTTACAAGCTCACAACGGGTTGCATCTGCGACGCGACGTGAGCTTGTATGTCTGCTGTTAAAACCGGAAGTTTGGTCCTGATAGTCTCCAGTAAACCCCCGGGGAAACTTGTGGATAAGTGCACATCATGAAAAGTACAGGTAATTCATAATGTTTGTGACATTGTGTACTAGGCAGGGCATTCACAAATAGTGATTTTTAGTATTGGAATTATTCAACCTCAAAGTATTGGAATAGTCGAATATTCGACAGGACTGGCCAAACTGTCAAATATTAAGTAAGCAAGAGGCGAACATTGTGAAAATACTATACGTTGTGAGCATGTAGATCTGCTATTTTCACAATATTTATCTGTGGAACCGAGTCACATTAAATGTAATACCTACAGTTCCAAGTGCTTGTCAGGGTGGGGGTCCCCAGTTCAAATATGTTTATTTTGGGGGTCACAGCCTAAAAAGGTTTGAGAACCCCTGGTATAGAGCATTAACACATTCATCCACCAGGGGCACTGACGACTCATTCTTATGACTTCCTATCTATAATCTAGCCAAGCTTTATAAACTATATATATTTTTTAAAGAGAAAACAATGAAAACATAAAAATAAGCGAATAATCGACTTCGATGAACAACGTCGAATAGTGACTTTGATATTCGAATATTCAGTGAATGCCCTATTTGTGTACTTACACAAACACTGAGTACACACCTCAAAACAAGCTACACATTTTGGTGCACAACAACACACATTTGTATAATTATATACTTATGAGGACAAGTTTTTTACTTAGAGTGTGAAATAATACAAACATACAAGCAAATATGCCACTTTAAACCAAGACAATTGTCCTCACAATGACACACGCACGCACGTCGCACGCACGCACGTACGCGCACACACACACACACACACACACACACACACACACACACGGGGAGGAGTGACAAGAACATGCATGAATCATCAATTTCACTGCCAAGGTGCACAGATATCTAAACACTCACACTCAATTACAGCACAGTGCAGTGCATTGAAGGAAGCAAAGAACAAGAACAAAAATAAGCATCCATGTTCTTCACACATGCAAACACAACTTACCGTCATCCAGGTCAATGAAGATGCCTGTAGATAATATAACACACCTCAGTCTCAGAGTCCTTCAACTACTTATTAATTAAGATTAATTTATCATTCATTCAACTGTCTGGTTTGCCATTAAGATCCCATCCATCTACATTCCACTTTAGTACATACAGTACATTTCATATTAAAGCATCCATCAATAACTATGTCATTTCCTCCCTCCAGGCTACTCAACCCGCGGCCTGCATGCCATGCGGCCCTGCTTTATGTCTGAACAGCCAGTCAAGGTCAAACCAATAAAAAGTAAGCCATTTACCATGAGAGGGAGCCTCGTGCCAAACAGCCCTGAAACAGTGGTAAATCAGCCAACAACCCACGACCCTCGAATGGTAAATTGCTTTCCTACCACTTCTACCATATAAATGAAAGAAAACACAGTTGTAACTTGCAAGGATCTTTAGTTACAATCAACTGCAACACAACAGTGGGCGGGGTCCATGAGCCAACTCAAGGTTGTTGACTGATTTACCACTGTTTTAAGCCAATCAGAATCCAGTATTTGAACATGTGACCGCAAAAAGTGGTAGAATATAATTTTTTGTTTCTACTTTCAGTGTGGACAAGTCATTTGCAACATTAGCAACCACAAGAGGGCGATCATGCATTATGCAGTTGAGCTGATCAACGTCTGCTTACTGACCAGGAGTGGTCGTGTTGTGTTGACGTTATGCTGATTTATACTTCCGTGTACGACAGTGTCTCCCACGGCACACACAGCCGATTTACAAGTCCATAAAGCGTTGCATCCAGGACGTGCTGTGGACTTGTAGATCGGCTTGCGTTCGGTGAATGTCACACAAACAAGTACAAACTGGGTTACAGCACAAACAAGTACAAACTGGGTTACAGCACACGACAAGGTGAATGTCACACAAACAAGTACAAACTGGGTTACAGCACAAACAAGTACAAACTGGGTTACAGCACAAACAAGTACAAACTGGGTTACAGCACAAACAAGTACAAACTGGGTTACAGCCATAGAGCTATAATAATAAGGTTACAGCACACGACAAGGTGAATGTCGCACCAACAAGTACAAACTGGGTTACAGCACACGACAAGGTGAATGTCGCACCAACAAGTACAAACTGGGTTACAGCACACGACAAGGCAGCAGTTTCAACATGGCCAAAACCATAACCAAAGATTAGTTGTTTCAGCAAACATGGGAGGAATCATTTACATCAGGGGTCTTCAACAGGGGGTCTGGGACCTCTAGGGGGTCCTCAGAGTTACTACAGGGGGTCCTCCAAATCTTTGTGTGATAGAAACTAGTTTTTTTCACCCTTTTTTATTTTAACCACTTGAACCCTAGCGTCCATATTCTGAGAACTTAAGCCAAAAATAGCAGATCTACAAGCTCACAACGCCTCGCAGCGCGAGGCGTTGTGAGCTTGTAGATCTGCTATTTTTGGCAAAGAGCTTTGGAGGGGGAAAAGAGCAGACAACGTACAGTGAAAAGTCAAGTTTATTAAGTATTGACAGTTCAACTGGTTAAATATCTGAAAACACACATTAGCATGAATCCAAAATATACTGATTATCTGTGCTGTCAAACAATGAAACTATATGGAATCTATGAACAGGTTGTGGGGGTCCCTGCTTCATCTCTCTCTCTCTGCTAAGGGGTCCCTGCTTCATCTCTCTCTCTCTGCTAAGGGGTCCCTGCTTCATCTCTCTCTCTCTGCTAAGGGGTCCCTGCTTCATCTCTCTCTCTCTGCTAAGGGGTCCCTGCTTCATCTCTCTCTCAGCTAAGGGGTCCCTGCTTATCTCTCTCTCTCTGCTAAGGGGTCCCTGCTTCATCTCTCTCTCTCTGCTAAGGGGTCCCTGCTTCATCTCTCTCTCTCTCTCTGCTAAGGGGTCCCTGCTTCATCTCTCTCTCTCTGCTAAGGGGTCCCTGCTTCATCTCTCTCTCTGCTAAGGGGTCCCTGCTTCATCTCTCTCTCTCTGCTAAGGGGTCCCTGCTTCATCTCTCTCTCTGCTAAGGGGTCCCTGCTTCATCTCTCTCTCTCTGCTAAGGGGTCCCTGCTTCATCTCTCTCTCTCTGCTAAGGGGTCCCTGCTTCATCTCTCTCTCTCTACTAAGGGGTCCCTGCTTCATCTCTCTCTCTCTGCTAAGGGGTCCCTGCTTCATCTCTCTCTCTCTGCTAAGGGGTCCCTGCTTCATCTCTCTCTCTCTGCTAAGGGGTCCCTGCTTCATCTCTCTCTCTCTACTAAGGGGTCCCTGCTTCATCTCTCTCTCTCTGCTAAGGGGTCCCTGCTTCATCTCTCTCTCTCTACTAAGGGGTCCCTGCTTCATCTCTCTCTCTCTGCTAAGGGGTCCCTGCTTCATCTCTCTCTCTCTGCTAAGGGGTCCCTGCTTCATCTCTCTCTCTCTGCTAAGGGGTCCCTGCTTCATCTCTCTCTCTCTGCTAAGGGGTCCCTGCTTCATCTCTCTCTCTCTGCTAAGGGGTCCCTGCTTCATCTCTCTCTCTCTACTAAGGGGTCCCTGCTTCATCTCTCTCTCTCTGCTAAGGGGTCCCTGCTTCATCTCTCTCTCTCTGCTAAGGGGTCCCTGCTTCATCTCTCTCTCTGCTAAGGGGTCCCTGCTTCATCTCTCTCTCTCTGCTAAGGGGTCCCTGCTTCATCTCTCTCTCTCTGCTAAGGGGTCCCTGCTTCATCTCTCTCTCTCTCTGCTAAGGGGTCCCTGCTTCATCTCTCTCTCAACTAAGGGGTCCCTGCTTCATCTCTCTCTCAACTAAGGGGCCCCTGCTTCATCTCTCTCTCAACTAAGGGGTCCCTGCTTCATCTCTCTCTCAACTAAGGGGTCCCTGCTTCATTTCTCTCTGCTAAGGGGTCCCTGCTTCATCTCTCTCTGCTAAGGGGTCCCTGCTTCATCTCTCTCTCTGCTAAGGGGTCCCTGCTTCATCTCTCTCTGCTCGGCCTAAAAACGTTGAAGACCCCTGATTGATCCTCTGGTGTTTCAAAACGTGCACACATTCACCATGATACCTCTGACAGTGAGCTCAGCCTCCCCACCTGGAGAAATGCAAGAAAACACTACTCTCTATCAGCGGCCAACACACTGGGATGAGAATCAGATGTAAGGAAAGTCACTTGGTATGACTATTCTATTTTATTTTGTTTGTCCGGAACCGGAAGTTATGCAGGAACGCCTACTGAGTGGCAAAATACTACTTTCTGGCCTTGACAGCAAAAACATCCACACAGAAAAGTCCTGTGTGATTGCATTAAACAACGTTAAACTCACTTTGTCACTCGATTTGCCACTCACTTTATACATGCACATACCGTCTATATTGTATATTATGAGTATATTGGATTTTAGCTTCTGAATCATTGCACTGGTTACACATGTGTTCCCATTGTTGTGCACACACTGGAAAGAAGCCTGTTTATTTGGGAATTTAATCATTTCATATCCAAGGATTAAAACAAAATAAAATAAATAATAGGAATAAGTTAGGTATGTTTCCAAAACCATGATGGGTTTGAATAAGTTTGTATTGATTGATTGATTGAAGACTTTATTAGAAGTTTGCATAGGAAAAGGTACAGTTTCATGACGGTAAAGTTCACTGGTACAAGGTCTACTAAAAGGAGATCCATGAAAAGACTAAGCTTATTTCCACAGGAAACCATTTAAGTATCTCATATAACATTGAATGACAGACGAATAGAACACAGTACTATGCAGTAGATATGTAAAGAAAAGAAAAATGAGAGCACAAAAAAAAAGAGAGTCTAAAACAGTAAGTAAGTAAGTATATACAAAGAAGGGGCAGGGGAGGGTAGGGTTGGGCAAGGTTAGTTTTTTTACCAGTTGCGAACGGCTGCTGCCTGTAAGTGGTTTTTCAGGGCAATTTTAAAGGATGCTAGTGATCCACACTTCTTTATGGCCTTCGGTAAGGCTTTCCACATTTTGGTGGTATAGCAGAAAAAAAGAGTTTGACCCTTTGTTGGTTTTGACTCTGGGTTGAAAGTGATCTGTGGCGCTGCCTCTGGTGTTGTAATTATGGACATCCTTAATGTTTATAAAGTATTTTCACAGGTACTTGGGTATCATAGTGGTGTAGTGTATCTTGTACACCTGGCCCATTGCAAGTTGCTGTACTCTGTCATCTACTTTGAGCCACCCCACTCTTAACTGGTGAGTAGCGGTGAGGTGAGTCTGATAGGGAAGGTTAAGCAGGACCCTAATTAGTTTATTTTGGGCTGTTTGGAGTTTCGTTTTCAGGGCTTGTGGGGCGTAGGTATTTTATTTGTTACAATGACCTCATTTCAGCTGAGTACTAACTAGTAACTTTTAATTACTTATTAACCTTTGACAATTGGATTTATTGGAGCAGCAATCTGTACAATATGTTCTCTTCACATTTTGTGAATGAAGCCTCATTTGTGACGTCGTCATTAATCATTCCATGACAATATTTTTTGTTCTTTGAGGTTTTGCCTTATAGTTGGAAAAGTGTCTTTTTACCATGTGTTTCCTTAATGTTTAGACTAGTCATGTAGTGACCCTAACCCTAACCCTGTTACAAAAGGCTTTTTATAGAACTGACATGTTTAGCTTGCAGCTCTTGGACGTTTGGTATTTTACTGAGTGACCCCTGAGGCCTCTTGGGTAGCCCTGTGTCCAGGCTACGGGATACACCTGATCTTTAAGCCATTCAGGCCTAGGATTATTGACTGCTTTAACTATTGAAAAATAGCAGATGTACAAGCTCACAGCGCGGCACCGAGTGCCACGCTGCCAGCTTGTAGATCTGCTATTTTTGAAAAATCTTGAAAATTAGAATTTCTTATAAGATTTTTTTGAAAAACCTATGTTTCTATGTCAACAATCTGGCCAGCCATCGTCAAAGGAAAGGTCCTTTTCACTTAACTGGAGCTCAGTTAGTCTGTTCTTGAGCGACTACTATGTCAGTGGTTCTCAAACCTTTTCATGTGAAGGACCCCCAAAATGATATGTATTTGGCCACGGACCCCCATCTCAAAATATCTAGTTCCAGGGACCCCCCAGAAGTAAAATTTGAGTTACAAACATTTGCTTTGAAAATACATATATTCAAAGATTTGCACATATTTTCACGACTTTTTTTTTCCAAAAATAGCAGATCTACAAGCTCGCAGCGCGGCACTCGGTGCCGCGCTGTGAGCTTGTATATCTGCTATTTTTCACTGGTTAAAGCATTCAATAATTCTAGGCCCTAAATGGGTTAAGCTATTGCTATGTAACAAAGAGTTGAGTTGTCCAAGTAATGACAACATACTGAGGCCAAATATAACTTAAAAGATCTATTAGCTAAAACGTGTCGCTTTCGCACCACGTTGAGCTATCAGCTACTGTTGATGCTTTGCATGATGCTGTATGTCTGATCAGGGGGATCTGGACTTGGTGCACTCTTTTTCTCCCGTCTACACACCTGGGGCAGGTTGCACCACCAGAACGTAAGTTCTGCCCTAAGTTAGGGAGTAAAGTCCTTACTAGAGGCTTAGTAACTACTAGTTAGTTTGTAACTAAGTGAGTTACTAACAGGTGTTGCACCACGACTGCTTAAGGCATAACGTAACTAGTAATGCGTAGACTGTTCCTAAAGTAATGTATAGTCGCATAAAATGACGTCATAGCTCCCGAATCCAATGAAAACTAACCGTTTCTAGGAAGAAAGTAAAGCTTGTATCGTCTTTTGTCAACAGACAGAGCTCCGTCTCTCCACTGGCATCATGTACACAAAGTCATATTGATCCCTGCACACGGAATGTATCAGAAATGATGTTGGCCCCTCATACATTTTGCCCCGCTGTGAAGTAACGCAGGGCAGCGCATATTTGGAGGGGAGAAGAGCACCGTTCAAGTCGCTGTTGTGCTGTATGTCTGCCGCGGCTAAATGCAGTGGTTGAAAAAGTACTCAAATGAATTAAAAAAAGTATCAATCCTGCAATATAGAAATACTCTATTAATAGCAGACACATTGTGAGCTTGTAGATCGGCTATTTTCAAATGGCCGAAATGTATATAGAGCTTAATGTATATGTTTTAAACAGATGGGTCGTTTCATTGTTGAATTAATTAAATAGCCGATATAATGCTGTCTGCCACGTTAGTAGTGTAGTTGCTCTACTCCCATAGAGATAGGTTACTTAGTAAGGACTTAGTGCTGCCCAAAGGCTGGTGTAAATATTTAGTAGTTACTTAGAGATACTTTAGAGTGGTGCAACAGCTGACATTGTAGTAATGCCTAAGTCTTGACTTAGAAGCCATTTACGTTACAACTAGGCTACGTTTGAACTTAGTGTGAAGTGGTGCAACCCCACCCAAATCTCTTCAGTGAAAACAGCAGATCTACAAGCTCTTACACCTACCTGAGAAGAAGAGTGTACCGATGGCCAGCAGGACTACGGCTCCCAGAATGCACTTGTTCAGAGAGAAGCTGAACTCTTCGTCTCTGTGGGGGGGCTGGAACTCCTCTTCCTCCTCCTCGTCTTCATCGCTCCTCCCGATCCTCTCCAGGGTCAGGAGGGTCCTCCTCTTCCTCAGCCCCTCCCCCTCCCCCTCTCCTTTCTCCCCCCACCCCTCTGAAACGCTGGGGGAGTCTGGAGGGAGAACAGACATTAGTATGAACAAAGTAGGGCTGAAACTATCAGTAGTCATGTATCCATAAACTTATTCGAATTAGGGAAGCGAATTATCAGAAATGCGCATTAAGACAAAGCGAATTTAGCCCGTTTCCATTTGCGGGTGTCATTCGAATTAGCGACGGTCGCATGGTTGACAGAGTGCTCATCCTGCAAGTGTCGGCGTCCTCTGGAAGGTGGCCGATCTGCAAGCTGCTGTGAGCTTAGATCGGCCACTTTTGGCACGCAACACCATGTGATGAGGAAGGGTTGGCCACGGATGGCTTGGCTCCGGGAGGTGAAAACGGGAGGAATTTACACACGGTCCGTGTCACTCCGTGTGTAACAAACAACTGGTTTTGGATTTACAATGGAGGACGTTCACTTCGCGTGCACGCCCGACGTGCGTTGTAAACAAATCGCGGATGAGATGCGGGCGCGACGGGATCGACGTACTGTAAGTAATTATACCTTTACTGTATATACGGTAAGATTCACAGTCCTCACCGTCAACGGCGCCATGGTTTTAACCCTTTCAATGACGGTGAGGACTGTCAACGGCAGCAGAACAGTTAAGTGGCAGGGGAAAGTGTTAAGTTGGAGGACGATATGGACCCAGAACGTCATAATCTATTCGCATTTATTGTCTGATCCGTTTCCATTCACAAATGCGCATTTCGTTTATTCGATAAAGCCTCAAAATCCACCTCCTCCAAGCGGATAATTTTTTTTGCAGATGATAAAAGTTTATTCACATTTTGAAGTGTTTCCATAAGTGGATTTATGGAAACGCCACTAATGATATACTTGGTGATTATTCTATCGATTATCGACAGTAATGAGATATATTTTTTGGGGCCTTTTTCTACCTTTATTTTTACAGACAGGAAACAGGGAGAGACGCAGCAACGGTCACTGGGAGCGGGACTTGAACTCACGACTCGCTGCAGACGAGCAGAGAAGGTTCTCACAAGCTTGGAGGTCGGCTATGTCCGATGCGTGACACCACACTGAACTAAGCATAATGCTGGAGATGTGGCGTAACGGCATGGCTTTCTACACAGAGAGGGCAATTATTTCAACATAAGATGCTGCGTTCAAGTTCAGGAGAGTTTGGACAAGGCCATTCTCTTGAATGCTGCCTTCGTGTATGGCATGGAAAGAGGGGGCATTTGCATTTCTTTCACCATAGTGAAAACTGCATTCATGGTCTGGAGAGGGCACTTTTTACAGACGGATAAAAGGGCAGGGGCTCAAGCCCCCTCTGATGTCTATGTGTGCACGTGGCTGCTGCAGGCTACACAGAGCCTATAATATGTGGTATGCACCTGGACAACAAGGGCCAGTGGACGCCTTTATTTTTTAAAATAATTTCCAAAATATAGATAGTAACAAATCACAGCATTTTCATCTGAACGCTCTCATCGTGCTAAGATACAAGCTGCAAGGCAAAGTCTATGTAAAGCACCTTGGATAAAAGGTGCTATAAATGCACCGTTTACCATTCATTCACAGTGTTGTCTTCTGCTGAAGACTGTCTGGCTGAAAGGTCAACTTGATTCATCTATCTGAATGTGATCCCAACTATATTGTTTACCACGGTCACTGGCGATAGTTTTGGTTTGGACTGGTTTTGGAGATTTAGCATGTTTCATGCTGCAGGCTCCTGCACTAGGATACTTACAGTACAGTACGGTACGGTACGGTACGGTACGGTACGGTACAGTACAGTACAGTACAGTACAGTAGAGGATGACACAGGAGTGGATTTTCACTCCTGTCCCGTCCCACTCCTGGAGAAAAAATCCTGTCCCATCTCAATCCTAGGCCAGAGTAAAAACATAAATCCCGTCCTGTCCCACTCCTGTACAATGACTCCTGGTCCCATGACTCCCATCCCGCTCCTGGTCAAAATCACTCCCGTTCACATCCCGCTCCCGAAAAAAAAAAAATAATAATAATGTTTTTCTATTTTGATCCATATTATATTTGATATCATGTTTATTATTATATAATGTATCATTTTATAATGTTCACAGTTCAAAGACCTCACTTTCCTGTGCAATTTATTTCTGCGATTTGATGAACTGGTCTGGGATGATTCCCGCTCCTGCCCACTCCTGTTGAGTTTCATTCCTGTCCCGTCCCGATCCTGGCATTAATACAAATTTCACTCCTGTCCAGCGGGAATCCCACAGGACCCACGGGAATTCCTGTCAAATGTCATCCTCTACAGTACAGTACAGTACAGTACAGTACAGTACAGTACAGTACAGTACAGTACAGTACAGTACAGTAGAGTAGGCCATAGCTTTGCACTAGGAAAACATCCTTGTATAAAGTTCCATCTAACAGTTTCGGCCACGGCCCCAAACAGATGCATGTCCAGCTCAAGGAATACTGGCATGGAAGCATAGAGACACACAGGCTTCTACAAATTCACGCCCCCTATTGTGACAGCGGCCCCACTTCGGGTAAGGGAGAACGCTGCACTGCAGCTGCCAATGCAATCCCAATGAGAGGCATCTTGAAATAACATAATTTCAGTTGTTGACTACTAAGGCTGTCGTAAATGCATAGCAATAAAGACAGTGTTGTCAATGAAAAGCGACAGGTTTATTTGTCTGCCGTCTCCTCTCTTCTCTGTTAACATTATGGGTAATCCATTCAAGTGGCAAATTAAACGTGACACACATCACGTATTTAGAAAACAAGAAGATATGTTGACAGAGTCAGTCCATACATTTGAAAACATATTTTTATTTAAATCAATATAGTCTTCAGTTCGTGTAGGATTATTTTAATATTAGGCTGAATTGCAATGACTTTCTATGGACTGGCTTGCAGTGCACCGTTCTCCCTTACCCGAAGCGGGCCGCTGTCTCAATTGTGGGCGTGAATTTGTAGGCGCCCTTGTGTCTCTATTAGCTTGAGCATTAGCATTGTCTAGCACTCCTACACTGAGGGGCTACAGGTCACTATGATGACCACCAGGGGGATCCTATCTATCTGCAGTGGTAACCTAGCACAGTTGAGCTGCTACCATGCAATCCGTGGAAAAGCACCATTAGAGTTCAGGGGTGTTTGGGAATCCATGCCAAGGAAGGAACCTAAATACCCCCCAACATTGCTTGGCGTTGCCAGCCTCTCTCTACCGCCAGGGGGTGGTGTTGTGTTCGGTCTGGTTTATTAACCAGGCAACCCCCCCCCCCCCCGATAGCCAAACCTGCCTGCCACTCTGCAAAGCACTGAAGTTCCACCCAGGCTCCAGTAGGAAGCTCATGCATGTCTATGTACTGTACCTACTGTACCTACTGTACCTACTGTACCTACTGTACCTACTGTACCTACTGTACCAACACCATGCTGTCATACCAGACACAGTGTCAGCTCCTGGTCCACATACTGTAACCAGCTGCTCTTCACACATACAACACACACACAGTGCATCACTGATATTACATAAATGTTATGTAAATCAGTGATATTACATAAATGTTATGTAAATATCATACTCTGATGCTTTATCATGTACAATGTGAGTTTGACTATCAACTTGGCCAGGTAGTCTGGGAATTATAAGGGGATTATAAGGGGTTAACCTCAAACAAATGGCAACAGAAACTCTTTCAACTCTTTTTGTTTCATAAATATGTTGGTAACAACATGTCAAAAGTCCTAAGAAATCCAAGTTGTGGAACATATTGAAACAGGAAAAAATACAGGAAATACAGGAAAAAAATACAACCCTAACCCTATTTCCTAGTTCCGTGCTAATACGATGATGAAATAAAAAGAAATGGGCTAGCTAAAAACCTCTGGCATCTAATGTGTTAATACCTGGCAATCAATGTGTTAAAACAGATGTATTTTTTGTATTCTTTTCCTGTATAGTAAAGTTAATGGGACCCAAACTGTTCATGTTTTTGTATTCATTACAATAAGTTCTGGATTGCAGCTTCAAGTCTAAGTAAAGTAGAAACTCCAGATTGTGGGTTTAACATGTTGGTGGTTTAGCTTTCCTCAAACATACATTTCAGCGTGTGCAATTGAAATATAATATAATATAATATAATATAATATAATATAATATAATATAATATAATATAATATATTTACATATTATTAGTTTTATTAATCAAAATCAACTTAATCCATTAGAAGGAGTGCCTTTTTATACTAGTGTTGATTAAAATATGTCAACACTAATCAACAAAATATCAAAATGTATCTGCTCTTTCAGAAATATTCATAGTGAATTTCATGAACCCATTTAGGCCTAGAATTATTGAATGCTTAACCAGTGAAAAACAGCAGATATAAAAGCTCACAGTGCTGCGAGCTTGTAGATCTGCTATTTTTGAAAAAGTCATGAAAATGTGTGCAAATCTTTGAATATACGTATGTATTTTCAAAGCGAACGTTCGTAACTCAAATTTTGCTTCTGGGGGTGGTCCCTGGAACTAAATATTTTGAGATGGGGGTCCGTGGCCAAATACATATCAGTTTGGGGGTCCTTCATATGAAAAGGTTTGAGAACCACTGACATAGTAGTCTCTCAAGAACAGTCTAACTGAGCTCCAGTTAAGTGAAAAGGACCTTTTCTTTGACGATGGCTGGCCAGATTGCTGACATAGAAACATTTTTTTTCAAAAAATCTTAGAAGGATTCAAAAGACACTTATAAAATCGGGTAAAAATTCAAATTTTTTACTCGATTTTTCAAAAATAGCAGATCTACAAGCTCGCAGCGCAGCACTCGGTGCCGCGCTGTGAGCTTTCTGCTATTTTTCAATAGTTAAAGCATAAAATAATGATACACAATAATGTGTACCCGTTCTGAATGGGTTAAAACATTTAAGCATGAAATTGTCAAACTAACCTGCTTGTTTCTCCGAGTCCGTTGCTTTCGGGGACGGCTCTGACTCCTCCTCTTCCTGCCCTAACCCCTCCCCCTCCTGCCCTAGCTCCTCCCCTCCCAGGATCTCGGGTATCAGCATGGAGGCGGGGGGGGGATCCTCGGGGGAGGGGCTTATGTGGGTGTAGGAGTCGGAGAAGGAGTCGCCCTCGGGGCTGGGCGGGGCCTGGCCCTCGGGGAGGCCCTCTGATTGGCTGTGCGGCGCGGGGGCGTCGCCATCGGAAGAGGAGTGGCCGAGGAGGACGCCTAAGGAAGAGGGGGGGCCCTGGGGGTCTTCGCTGACAAGGTCGGGGTCAACGGAAACAGGGGTGTGGTCGTCAGCGGGGTCTTCAGTGATAGGCGTGGGGTCTTCAATGCTAGGGGTGGGGTCTTCAATGCTAGGGGTGGGGTGTTCAGTGATAGGGGTGGGGTGTTCAGTGATAGGACTTGGGTCTTCAGTAACAGGGCTGGGGGTGAGCATGGTGTCAGGACCAGGTTGTTCTCCTAGGTCCACTCGGTCTTCACACACCTGTGAACAGGAAGCAGGTCATTTAGAGCAGTGGTTCTCAACCTGTGGGTAGGGACCCAGGGGGGGTCCCCAAATTATTTTGGGGGGTCCCTAGATGTTAAGCTAAATGTTAACATTGTTTTCTCACTCAACAGTAAACAAACCCACCTAAAGTTTAAGTCTAAAGTGACAATTTAAGGATTTTAAAGACCTTTTTAGTACCTCTGGTCAAACATTGGTCAAATTGTCAAATATTAGAGGCTGAAATTGTGAAAATAGCAGATCTACATGCTCACAACACCTCGCGTTGCGAGGCGTTGTACAATTCCAAGTGCTTGTGCAGGGTTGGGGGTCCTCAGTTGAAATATGATTATTTTGGGGGTCGCGGCCTGAAAAGGTTGAGAACCACTGCTTTAGACCAGTGGTTGTCAACCTTTTCAGACTGAGACCCCAAAATAATCATATTTTAACTCAGGACCCCCCCCCCTGCACAAGCACTTGGAATTGTAGGAGTTGGCATTTAGTTTGACTCCATCTGTTCTAATGTGAAAACAGCAGGCTTTGTGAGCTTGTAGATCTGTTCTAATGT
>NC_137811.1:77728767-77778767 GCF_963921795.1 Nannobrachium achirus | reverse complement strand
TCACACCAGGGGCCCAGTGTGGCACCAAGGGACACATGAGAATGGTCACACCAGGGGCCCAGTGTGGCACCAAGGGACACATGAGAATGGTCACACCAGGGGCCCAGTGTGGCACCAAGGGGGACACATGAGAATGGTCACACCAGGGGCCCAGTGTGGCACCAAGGGACACATGAGAATGGTCACACCAGGGGCCCAGTGTGGCACCAAGGGACACATGAGAATGGTCACACCAGGGGCCCAGTGTGGCACCAAGGGACACATGAGAATGGTCACACCAGGGGCCCAGTGTGGCACCAAGGGGGACACATGAGAATGGTCACACCAGGGCCCAGTGTGGCACCAAGGGACACATGAGAATGGTCACACCAGGGGCCCAGTGTGGCACCAAGGGACACATGAGAATGGTCACACCAGGGGCCCAGTGTGGCATTAAGGGACACATGAGAATGGTCACACCAGGGCCCAGTGTGGCACCAAGGGGGACACATGAGAATGGTCACACCAGGGGCCAGTGTGGCACCAAGGGACACATGAGAATGGTCACACCAGGGGGGCCCAGTGTGGCACCAAGGGACACATGAGAATGGTCACACCAGGGGCCCAGTGTGGCACCAAGGGACACATGAGAATGGTCACACCAGGGCCCAGTGTGGCACCAAGGGGGACACATGAGAATGGTCACACCAGGGGCCAGTGTGGCACCAAGGGGGACACATGAGAATGGTCACACCAGGGCCCAGTGTGGCACCAAGGGACACATGAGAATGGTCACACCAGGGGCCCAGTGTGGCACCAAGGGACACATGAGAATGGTCACACCAGGGGCCCAGTGTGGCACCAAGGGACACATGAGAATGGTCACACCAGGGGCCCAGTGTGGCGTTAAGGTGGACACATGAGAATGGTCACACCAGGGGCCTAGTGTGGCACCAAGGGACACATGAGAATGGTCACACCAGGGGCCCAGTGTGGCACCAAGGGACACATGAGAATGGTCACACCAGGGGCCCAGTGTGGCACCAAGGGACACATGAGAATGGTCACACCAGGGGCCCAGTGTGGCACCAAGGGACACATGAGAATGGTCACACCAGGGCCCAGTGTGGCACCAAGGGACACATGAGAATGGTCACACCAGGGGCCCAGTGTGGCACCAAGGGACACATGAGAATGGTCACACCAGGGGCCCAGTGTGGCACCAAGGGGGACACATGAGAATGGTCACACCAGGGGCCCAGTGTGGCACCAAGGGACACATGAGAATGGTCACACCAGGGGCCCAGTGTGGCACCAAGGGACACATGAGAATGGTCACACCAGGGGCCCAGTGTGGCACCAAGGGGGACACATGAGAATGGTCACACCAGGGGCCCAGTGTGGCACCAAGGGACACATGAGAATGGTCACACCAGGGGCCCAGTGTGGCACCAAGGGACACATGAGAATGGTCACACCAGGGGCCCAGTGTGGCACCAAGGGACACATGAGAATGGTCACACCAGGGGCCCAGTGTGGCACCAAGGGACACATGAGAATGGTCACACCAGGGGCCCAGTGTGGCATTAAGGTGGACACATGAGAATGGTCACACCAGGGGCCCAGTGTGGCACTAAGGGACACATGAGAATGGTCACACCAGGGGCCTAGTGTGGCATTAAGGGACACATGTGGCCCATCAAGGGTCCCCAGGGGCCACAGGAGAAGCATTGCTCCAAGCAGCCTAGCCTTTAAACCTAGTATATCATTGTTGTTGGGCAGAAAGCTCTCATCTCCCATAAGTCTCAAAGCTACCAGCAACACACTGCAAAACAGACTCTTTAACACTTGGGGAGCCAAACTCGTTCAGGGACGAGACATGGCCACTAGATGTCACTGTGCCACAGGATGTTATATCGTCCCTGAACGAGGCACGAAACAGTTAACTTTTTGAGCCTGCAGCTGCCCTTTGAACTGGCTGAGATCATTACGTCACCCAGTCAGTGTTGGCAGCCCCTCTGGGGAAGACATGACGGAAGGAATTATAATGCTTTACATTCTACTTTGAAACATAAGAATGGCTTTAGCTCAGAATGGCATGAAAACTGCCACATGGAAGCAGAGAGCTGATTGTTTTCACGGCGACATTTACCGCGATTTTACCGCGATTTTACCGCGATTTTTTTCGCGAGCGTTTGTAAACAAATGGATTACCTCCTCCATCTTCTCTGGACACGCACGTGCACACGCACGAAGCTTGCGAGGCACGTCAAAACAAAGCGTAAGTCAATGGTGGCTCCAGCAACAGCCTTAAATGTTATAAACCTTGGCTTCCCATGTGTTAAGCTACCAGCAACACACTGCAAAACAGACTCTTTAAGCTACCAGCAACACACTGCAAAACAGACTCTTTAAGCTACCAGCAACACACTGCAAAACAGACTCTTTAAGCTACCAGCAACACACTGCAAAACAGACTCTTTAAGCTACCAGCAACACACTGCAAAACAGACTCTTTCCACACACAATCAGGAACATGAACAAACTGTAGAGCTTCAACAGGGGGTCCGGGACCCCTAGGGTGTCCTCAGAGTTACTACAGGGGGTCCTCCAAATCTTTGTGTGATAGAAACCTTTTTTCTCCTTTTTTTATAATAACGATTTGAACCCTAGTATCCATATCCTGAGAACTTTAGCCAAAAATAGCAGATCTACAAGCGCTGCGAGGCGTTGTGAGCTTGTAGATCGGCTATATTCGGCAAAGAGGTTTGGTGTAGAGGGGAAAAAGAGCCGACTAAGTACTGGGTAAAAGTTCAAGTTCTATTGACGGTTCAAGTGGTTAAATATCTGAAAACACAAATTGACATGAATCCAAAATACACTGATGATTGTGCTGTCAAACGATGAAACTATATGGAATCTATGAACAGGTTGTGGGGGTCCCTGCTTCATCTCTCTCTCAACTAAGGGGTCCCTGCTTCATCTCTCTCTCAACTAAGGGGTCCCTGCTTCATCTCTCTCTCAACTAAGGGGTCCTTGCTTCATCTCTCTCTCAACTAAGGGGTCCCTGCTTCATCTCTCTCTCAACTAAGGGGTCCCTGCTTCATCTCTCTCTCAACTAAGGGGTCCCTGCTTCATCTCTCTCTCAACTAAGGGGTCCCTGCTTCATCTCTCTCTCAACTAAGGGGTCCCTGCTTCATCTCTCTCTCAACTAAGGGGTCCCTGCTTCATCTCTCTCTCAACTAAGGGGTCCCTGCTTCATCTCTCTCTCAACTAAGGGGTCACTGCTTCATCTCTCTCTCTCAACTAAGGGGTCCCTGCTTCACCTCTCTCTCAACTAAGGGGTCCCTGCTTCACCTCTCTCTCAACTAAGGGGTCCCTGCTTCATCTCTCTCTCAACTAAGGGGTCCCTGCTTCACCTCTCTCTCAACTAAGGGGTCCTTGGCCTGAAAACGTTGCAGACCCCTGCTGTAGACTGTAAATATTAAAATTCACTTTAATAACACTCTAGTAACCATAATCCATACATATTGTAACTATAATTAAGGCGCATTTCCACTGCAGGGCCAAGCCAGAACCAGAACCAGAACTTTCCAGAACCAAGAACTTTCAAGAACCTGTGAAGTTCCAGAACCAAGTTCTGCTTCTGTTTCCATATAACCAGACCCAACCGGGAAGCTCCACTGGTCAGCCTGATTTGGCTGAGACAAAACAGCTGGTCATTTGAACAGCAGCACATTCGGGAATCTAAAATCTAAAATTACAATAAGTGTTTTGCCATTGCATTGCATGGCAGGCACACTTAATAACAGCTGTATGTAAATACGTATATTATTAGTTACTTTCTGAATATAAAAACAAATGAAACAATAGAACGTTCAAACAAGCTGCTATACTGTAGGCTACTGAGCGTTTGGTCGGTACGCTGCCTTTACTCTAGGGAGGAAAAAAAGCGTCTCCCTCTCTCTCACACACACACACACGCACACACACACACACACGTAATGAAATGAAATGCGTATCTCCACTGTAGTTTGTGGTCTGTCTATCGACGTACATTTTCTTTATTTTTGCTTGGCACCGTGTCTGTTTGCTTATGCACTCGACGCCCGTTTCAGAAAGACGACGGCGACAGAATTTGTTTGAAACTCCGTCATTTAGAACGGATGCTTTTAACTCCTTCTGGATATTTTCTTCTGTCTTCTGGCGTCGCGTCCATAGTGTTTCAGTGTTTCTGTCTGTCGGAATAGGATTTTAAAAATGACGGGGTTGTGTTGTCGTGAGAGATTTCTCCCAGTTCTCCTCGGCGTAGTCTCCGCTCAAGCGGCTCAACCAATCAAGAGCAGGAGCGCTGCTAGCCCCGCCCATAGGTTCCCAGAACTCAAGTTTAGTTCTACCTCAGGAGCAGGACCGAAAAAAGGTTCCAGGAGGTTCCAGGAACCTTGTATGGAACCGGGCCGTTCGCAATGGAAACAAAACCAGAACCAAAAAAATAGGTTATGGTTCCTGAAAGTTCTGGTTCCACCTTGCAGTGGAAAAGCGCCTTTAGTCTCAAAGCTACCAGCAACACACTGCAAAACAGACTCTTTCCACACACAATCAGGAACACAAACAAACTGATCCAAGACCAACCTCTGGGGTGAGCAGAGTCCAGCTGTTGGTGCCACTGCTGTCAGACATCGCCCCCTAGTGGCGCCGTCCCACTCCTGCAACACAATGACATTTACATCAGTCTTCAGTTCAGGTGACAACAAATAAAGAGTGGATTCTGAGCAGGGTTTCCTGCAGCACTTTATTGGCCACCCGGCCTCAAACCTGTAGCACCTGGCCAAGAGTCTGGTGAAAATTATGCAAAATTCTATATAAACTATACTTTTGCATTTGTTTGTTTAACCCTTTCCGAGCCACGGGGAGCCCCTTAATGTTAAAACCGTACTATATCGAACTTCCTAGGGGGGGAGGGGCAGCCAATCGTCTTTTCCCGTACTTTCCCGTATTTACCGAAATAAATGATTTTCATCCGAAAATCGGCGATCGTCTAACCTTCCCTACTCACCACTCGTGCATCGATAGCTCATGGCTGGGCTGACATGAAGCAGAAGTGATGTCATTGGCCTTTCCTTTTCCAAGGCACATTATCCCATTCGGTTACTGTCTGTACCCTGGTGCTTCTACAGCAGCCATGCTAGGGGCTATGCTAGCGAAAATTTTCAGTTCTGCTCTTGAGTCACACATGGACTATTTGCGGGGACATTTACGTGAACGGATCGCGCACGCGAAACGCACGGGGAGATCGATGATCGGCCAAAACACCCATTCTATCCCAACGGAGATCGAGAAAATCACGGTGAGTTACTGACCTGGGGAAAAAAAAGAAAAGAAAAAACAACGGCGCTGTTCAAGATGGAGGGGCTGCGGGCTCATGTTTATAAACATAATATTATGTCTCGATCACAATACAATAATAGAAATTTCACGGCTAATCTACCAACCCCCATTCTATTTCGGCTTAGAAAGTGTTAAGCAACTTCTCCTCCTATGTTGAGGGCAAAAATAGGAATTAATCAAAATTAAGGGACTTAATTTAATCAAATGAAATAATTATTTGTTTTTTTCTGTGTTTTTGCGCGTGCAGCACACGCCCACATCCCCCCCTAGCCAAGCCTTTTCCTGCAGGAAACCCTGCTGAGGTTTACAGTACATGCACTGATGTGTGATATCTGTGAAAAAAAGAAAAAAACTATAAATATATTGTTAAAAGAATCGGTAACACTTTACAATAATGACCTGTTATAAATCATTTATAAACATTTATAAGCAGTTTATAGATGAGTAATAAACATAAATAAACTGTTTATTGACATTTGTAAATGTTTACCTAAACATGTATAACTGTTTTAAACATCATTTACATGTTATTAGTAAGGTATTAGTAAGTAGTAAACTAATCATGAATAAACCATTTATATACATTTGTAAATGATTAATAAATCATTTGTAACTAAAATGATGCATCATTTATATGCTATTTTTAGATAAGTAACTAATCATTTACAAGCTATCTATATACCTTGTAAAACATTCCTAATATATCTATAAATCATTAGTAGATGTTATCAAGTGCCCTAATGTAAAGTGAATACTAGGTCGCAAGTTACTATGAAAACCTCCACCGGCTGTCTGTCAGTCCCTCAGTCAGTCCCTCCGCCAGTCTGTCCATCACGTCACATCACGTCACGTCATGTCACGTCACGTCACACTTTTGGTCCTACTCTAATCTCCGGCACTGTTGCCCCATCCATGCCAACCTTTGCACACACACTCCTTGGCTGTCTGTTAATGTGGCCTCCTTGTTTGTTCATGGTTAACATATGCTTTGTAAAACATTCCTTAACTAGAAGCAGTGCTCTTCCGAGCACAGGTCTCCACCAGGCCGTGCATCCTGGTGGTGCTACTGTATAATATGCCAATGTAAAAAGGGTGGCATATGTTCTTCACCTTAGATCTTTCATGGCAATCGGACGCTGCATGCATGATTTGAAGCATTGTGTTCCAAAAATGTGTTTTGCTAAAGTCTACCTGCTGGTGGCGCTATAACAGGCCAATGTGAAAAAGGTAGCATTTGGGAATATGTGTGCCAAATTTCACGGTAATCGTAAGCTGCGTTGATGATTTGAGGCATTTTGTTCAAAAACGGAGCAATCCTGCAAACTTTGGAAGCCAATATTAGCCAATCAGGATGGAATATGAAATATCAGACGGATCGGACTTGATCACATGACTATAAAGATACTGTGTACCGATTCGCGTGATTTTTGGATAAAATCTGAAGGAGTAATATTCAAAAATGTGTTTTACATAAGTCGGCCCAAAGGTGGCGCTATAAAAGGCTGATATGAGAAATGCAGGGCAAAGGTTTATCCTTAGCCCTTTGGGTAGTGCGCTTACAAAGTTTGAAACTGATCGGTGGAGTTATAGGTAAAACCACAAATCGGCCTGTTATAGCGCCACCATGAGGCTGATTTAAAAAATTTGAAGTGGCATTTCTTCCTCGACCTAGTGGGAATGTGTGTGCGCAATTTCATGATAATTGCACTTTGCGTTTGGGATTTGAGGCATTTTGTTCAAAACGGCTCAATCCTACAAATTTTGGAAGCCAATCTTAGCCAATCAGGATGGAATATGCAAAATTGGACAGATCCGTGTCGATCACATGACTGTCGAGATACTTCCTACCGATTTGTAGGATTTTTGGACAAAACCTGTAAGAGTAGTGCACAGAAATGTGTTTTGCAAACATCGGCCACTAGGTGGCGCTAGAAAAGGCCCATTTGAAAAATTTAGGGCAGAGGTTCTAGATTGGCATCCAGGGAATGTGTGTGCTCACTTTGGCATTGACCGGGCAAACGGCGACTGAGATTTGGTGCACACAAACTGCGAGGACGCACGCACGCACGCATGGACGCACGGACGGACGCACGGACGGACGGACGGACGCACGGACGGACGCACGGACGGACGAAGGGGAAAACATACTCTCCCCCATGCCTTCGGCTGGTGGAGACAAATATCTATAAATCATCAGTAGATGTTATCAAGAGCCCTAATGTAAAGTGAAGACTATTCATTATTTACGAATGTCTGTTAAATATGTGTCCCAGCACCCCCAGCAGCTAGTCATCTCGGGGACTGTCATTATTCCCTGTAGCCAAAATGATTTTTTTTTTTTTTTTTGCTCTTTTTTTTTTAATGCCACAACAGCATCTCATAATATCTAGGCTACATTTCACTTAAACGCCAGAGCTTAACTCTGCATGTAAATAAGACTTTTTTTAATTAATGTGAGAGATCGGTACATAATTCTGTTAGTCCTCCCAGTTTATATTAGCTAAAATGCTAACTAGCCAGCCTTTGTTAGCCGTTTGTAGCCAAATGCGGTAATATCGGGACTCCATTACTTAGCGTTGCAACCCACAGTATTTATCCCATTAATTTAATGCCACGTGTGTTCCAAATGAACAATTATTAACCACGTAATGTATGATTTTGTGTATTATTATTTATTATTCTTCCGCCGTTCTTCCGCTGTTTCTTCTTCTACGCTGGTGAAATGATCCGTTCCTGCCTGGAGGCGTCTGTGACGTATGCGTTTGTCTTCTGTGAAGCTCCGGTGCGGAAGCTTCCTTTGTCACTGAGTTAGCTTAGCATTGAATAGATCAGTGTCGTCCTAAACTATCTAATTCTAACGTTCAGGGTGTTTGTTTTTTTGGACAATAAATTGACAGCCAAGAAAACATGGATGGAATGCAATCGTTCACTCGCCGTCGGAAAGTTGACTTTAGAGTAGACTATTCTGGTTGACTGGCTATGAGTGGCTAACGGCTAACGCTAGCTAGCGTTAGCTAGCGCTAGCTGCAGCGCTAGCTGCAGGCTATAAACAAATAAAACGTGACCCAACTCTATTGTTGCTCTCTTCTACAAGCTCACAACGCGAGGCGGTTAAGCCTGTAGATTGTGTTTTATTATCAGGTCAAATAATCCTTCTGACTGAAGTTACACAACACTGATTATGCTACATTTAGCACAGTTAGCCCTGTTGCACACGTAATGAATTCACTTCAACCTCGTGTTGAGCAGTTAATCCTATTTGCTACGTACGTCTACAAAAACCTTCATATTTCAAAGATAACGTGCTTACTGAAGTCTCACAGATGTCACAGTATGGTACGCTCAAGCAGAATTACCCGTATCTTTCGTATTGTTTAATAAACTGCATTTTAATCCGATCAGATGCCATTTTCTGTTGTTTTTCAGCCATGCGACCCCATCGGTTGCGAGGTGTACTGCACTTAGATACATTAATACCTTTTTAAGGAAACGACGACCGATCGGATTAAAATGCTCCTCATTAAATAATACGATCATTACGGGACATTCTGCTGGAGCGTACCCTATGGTGACATCTGTGAGCCTTCACTAAGCAATTTATCTTTGTAATCTGACCGTTTGTGTAGACGTATGTAGCAAATTGGTTAAACTGCTTCACGGTTGGCGCACTGTAGCGTCTTTACATTTAGCCCAATAATGCTTGAGATGCTGTTGTGGCATTATCTTTTTAGAGAGCAATAACTAATGTTTAAAACATACATAAACCACTTTAGCCCTATGTTATACCAAGGCTATTTGAAAATAGACGATCTACAAGCTCACAACGCATTGCGGTGCGACGCGTTGTGAGCTTGTAGATCTGCTATTTTCAAACATTTTGTACTTTTACTTTTGGTACTTTAAGTACATTTGGATACCAATACTTTTGTACTTTTACTCAAGTACATTTTTTATTCTGGACTTTTACTTGTAACAGAGTGATTCTACATTGCAGAATTGATACTTTACTTTATTATAAAATGTTGGTACTTTTTCCACCACTGTGTAAACGTTTGTGTTCTCATGCCAATAAAGCTTCTTTGAATTGAAGATTGAATTGAAGATTGCTCCCCATGTGGCGGAGTCAGGTCATTGCAGGTTAGAAATTTATTTAAAACTTGAATATCTCAAAAGTACTATTTCAGCATGGCATCATTCTATAAGCCATATCTTCAAAACTGTTGGGTCAATCTCCACAACCAATATATCATTTTGTAGCTATGATCCCCAGCTTTCAAATGAAATGAAAAAATGAAAATGAAAAAAATTGCAATGACTGGCTCCTGGGGAGATTGGGACACATATGAACAAACATGGAGGCCACATTAACAGACAGTTGACTGCCAAACCACAACCTCCATCCCTCATTTCTCACATGGCCCTCTTATAGCGCCACCATGAGGCCGATTCTTGCAAAACACATTTTTGAACACTGCTCCTACAGATTTGGGCCTAAAATCCCGCAAAGCGTTACACAGTATGTATACAGTCATGTCATCAACATGGATCTGTCCCATTTCCCATATTCCCTCCTGATTGGCTACGACTGCCTTCTAAAGTTTGTGTATGCGATGTGACGGTCGATTATCTCCCGATTAGGGAGTCTTACTGGTAAATAATGAATAGTCTTCACTTTACATTAGGGCTCTTGATAACATCTACTGATGATTTATAGATATTTAAGGAATGTTTTACAAAGCATATGTTAACCATGAACAAACTAGGCCACATTAACAGACAGCCAAGGAGTGTGTGTGCAAAGTTTGGGTATGGATAGGGCAACGGTGCCGGAGATAAGAGTAGGACCAATAGTGTGACGTGACGGACAGACTGACTGAGGGACTGACAGACAGCCGGTGGAGGTTTTCATAGTAACTAGTGACCTAGTCTTCACTTTACATTAGGGCTCTTGATAACATCTACTAATGATTTATAGATATATTAGGAATGTTTTACAAGGTATATAGATAGCTTGTAAATGATTACTTATCTACAAATAGCATATAATTATGCATAATTTCTAGTTACAAATGATTTGGGGTGGTCCTATAAGAGCACTAAGAGTTGAGGAATTACATTTTGTATAACAAGGTGCTATTGTGAAAATAGCAGATCTACATGAGGCGTTGTGAGCATGTAGATTGGCTATTTTCACAATTCCTGTCTCTAATATTTGACAATTTTGTCTAATGTGTCATTTTAGAGGTATTAAAAAGTCCTTAAATTGTCACTTTAGAAATGTGCAGATACCCTCTATACACTTAAACTTTACGTAGGTTTGTTTACTGTTGAGAGAGCAAACAATGTTTCACATTAAGTTAATCATCTGAGGACCCCCCCAAAATCATCTGGGGACCCCCCTGGGGGTCCTGACCCACAGGTTGAGAACCACTGATATATTGTGTGGACAATAAACATGTTTAAACATCCCAACACGGAACTAGCAGGACGGTTTGTCATGGTCTGTTTACACAAGGACAGGATTTGAATAGAGGCCACCTTACACACACTGCTTTACTGTGTGTGTGTGTGTGTGTGTGTGTGTGTGTGTGTGTGTGTGTGTGTGTGTGTGTGTGTGTGTGTGTGTGTGTGTGTGTGTGTGTGTGTGTGTGTGTGTGTGTGTGTGTGTGTGTGTGTGCACACGCGTGCATGAGTGTGTGCGCGCATGCATGTCACTGTACACGTGCCTTTAGATTGTATGGATGTGTGTGTGTGTGTGTGTGTGTGCCTGTGGTGGGCGCGCACGTCAGTGAGTTAGTACATGTGGCATGTGGGTACAAGCGTGTGCACGTACATGTAGGGTAAATGTGGACGCATGCATGTGGACGTACAGTGTGTGTGTGTGTGTGTGTGTGTGTGTGTGTGTGTGTGTGTGTGTGTGTGTGTGTGTGTGTGTGTGTGTGTGTGTGTGTGTGTGTGTGTGTGTGTGTGTGTGTGTGTGCACACGCGTGCATGAGTGTGTGCGCGCATGCATGTCACTGTACACGTGCCTTTAGATTGTATGGATGTGTGTGTGTGTGTGTGTGTGTGCCTGTGGTGGGCGCGCACGTCAGTGAGTTAGTACATGTGGCATGTGGGTACAAGCGTGTGCACGTACATGTAGGGTAAATGTGGACGCATGCATGTGGACGTACAGTGTGTGTGTGTGTGTGTGTGTGTGTGTGTGTGTGTGTGTGTGTGTGTGTGTGTGTGTGTGTGTGTGTGTGTGTGTGTGTGTGTGTGTGTGTGCTACAGTGTGGCACCACGCATATGGATGCACTTGTGCACGTGAGGGTATGCAAATGTTTGTGAGCCTATGTGTGTGTGTGTGTGTGTGTGTGTGTGTGTGTGTGTGTGTGTGTGTGTGTGTGTGTGTGTGTGTGTGTGTGTTCCCTAAACCCATAGCACTACAGAAAAGTCAGTGACCATACATGAAGCTAGTTAGCATTAGTTTTTTGTCTTTAGGTTTTTAGAACTTTGATTATACTGTGTTTTTTCTAGATAAATATCCATTTGCATTTGTTATATTGTTGATGTTCTGACATATTATCTTGTTTATTATTGTGATGTTATCTGCTTATTGTAAGTCGCTTTGGATTAAAAGCGTCTGCTAAATGCCTAAACTGTAAACTGTAAACTGTGTGTGTACACTGTAGTGACTGACCGATATATCGGAATCGGTCACCGATATATCGGCCACCGATATGACCTTTTTGGCCATATCGGTATGCACCGATATGCGACCATATTAGGGATGTTAATCAACGCATTATTTGCGAATCGACGCGGTGTGGCCGAAAATCGACGCGTCGATCGACTTTTTTCACTTTTTTTTCCCGCTAAGCAGCAGCTGAGAGGAGAGCAGCACAACGGTGCATTACTTTAAACAACACAACGTATGCTGCACCCATCAGAACTTGCATCAAAGCCCTAATAATAATGATAATAAATAATTGCTCTTCCTTGTTAGCATGGAGTCTGTTCTCTAGAGACTAGAAGCGGAGTGACAATAAGTCCATGGAACGTGCGGGAGCGCTGACCGCTCGCTCTCATATATCCCCGGTGTGTCGCATTAACGTTAACGACGAGTAGTGTGGTTTGTGATCATCGCACACAACGGCGACGCTGCCACAAGCGAGGTCTCGTGTCAAGCATGCATGCAGAGGCAGGAGGTAAACAAAACGCATCCAGTCCATAGAGTCGCACTGCTATGACGGGCGCATCATCCCGCCCGGTCCAGCAGTGTTTCTCAACCAGTAGTCCGCGGACCTGACTAGCGCCGCATGCATGCACAACAGTCTCCGAAACAGACACACACCCGGTCCTCTCACATTTGGAAAACATTAACGCTTATAACCTTTTTGAACAACGATTAAAACAGTCATTTTTGGGGGGAAAACTTTAGAAAAATAAAAAAATATATATATTTTTCGATTTTTCGACTCGTACTTTTTGAGTCGCGGTGAGCATGAGTCGATCGACGCGTCGATTTTCGATTTTATTTCACATCCCTAGACCATATGCACCGATATGTGACCGATACGACCGATATAACCGATATGCGACCGATATGACCGATATAACCGATATGCGACCGATATGACCGATATAACCGATATGCGACCGATATAACCGATATAACTTTTTTTAGGGGCTAGTGAAAGTTACAAGTATGGTTTGTGCGATGTGAAATGTGATAATCACAGTAATCCTTAATCATATTCCAACATATTCAAGGGCTTTAGGAGAGAAATGAGACTCCAGTCCAGTTAAAGCACAGCAGATTGGAGGTCTGTGGCTCTTTAATAAAGACTAAAAGGCCTGTTTTATATATATGTATCAGAGGTCGCGCTAGGATTTTTAACAGCCGGTCACCGTGACCGGCATGATTAAAATTTATCGGACATCTGATAAAAATACCGGACATAATACGTTTAATGCATGGATGACAAGCAGGTGCAAAAACATAGCCAATAACAACAGTTTAAGTCCTGCTGTAGGCCTATAGTTGGGACTGAACTAATTGAATGTAAAGGAGTAGTAGGCTGTACAAATAAACATACAGCTTCATCTTGCATAAGGAAATTAATTATATTGGACTACTCACGCAGGCTGTGTTTGCACACATACTGCATGGTTTCATAACAAGTTGTTTGTGTTGCATCATGTTTTCAACACATAATAATGTACAGAATTATGAGAAATAGTCTGAAAGTGGGGTCTGCACAAATGTTTCATAGGTTGATAGATTAATCTGGCCAGAAAGGAATCAATTATAGACTACTCACTTGTATGGTCGAGTCAGTCTGGTCACGATAGTGCGTCCATGCATTATGCAACTTTGGGAAGGTTGTAAAGGCTTTGGTGGTGATCTTGTACAGTTTCCATAACATCTCCTCATAAAGAACTTCAATCGATTGTATAAAGTTTGTTTTATATGGGTTGTAGTTGCCCTGCGTGTCTTCCATAATTCCCATGGGTTCACAGTGCGCATTGCAAGATGACGCTGAAATGGACTGCTGTCTTCTCTCTCCCCCAAGCGCCCGTTCGCAAATTAATGTTTAGGCTAAACAGTTCTGATAATACAACTTATTTTTGACTGTCCATTCATGTACTACAACTTAAACTGCGCGCTCATATTCCAACCAAGGCAGCTCATAGAGAGCTTAGCGACAACATAACAAACCGACAACTAGGCCTACCCAGCAACAACTATCATTTCCTGTCTTACCTTCACAATAAAGTGTCTCCCGTTTACTTCTCAATGCAGCTTATTTCACACAGGTTATTATTAACAGGAAAAAGTGTAACTTAACCCGTGTGTGTTTGTGCAACCAGACGTGCATATGAGAGTGATGAGGGAGAGAGAGAGAGAGAGAGAGAGAGACATCGAGAAAGAGAGAGAGAGAGAGAGATTTGCGGTGAACTGCCGTGTCATTTTCAATCGGTCCTTATGTCCGACGAAGTTTATATTTTCCGGTCTTTGTCATTATAAATCGGTCAAATCCGGCAATTTCCGGTCTAACGCAATCTCTGATATGTATATATCGGTATCGTATCGATATCGGTGACGGCTCCCCTCTCTTGAATCGGTATCGTATCGGATCACAAAAAAGTCTATCGGTCGGTCACTAGTGTACTGTACACCTTTATTGCTATACTTGTGAGCCAAATGTCCACCAGTGCAAATAAAACCAGACAAATATGGTTTGGAGTGTTTGGCTGCTTCTCACATGAGACCTCATTTACACCTGAGAAATACATTTTAAAACAGCTGTGAAGACTCCACCACATGCAGCTCAGCTGGTGCAGTGAAATGACTGATAGCAGGAAGGATAAGGGGAACACACACTGGACGCGGAAGCGGCGCGTAAAAACATACAGCCCCGTTATTTTCAATGAACTACCCCACACCGGCGGCGTCAGACGCGGGTCTGCCGCCTCGTCTGCCACGCCGATATGCTGCTGTTCTATTTTTCCAGCGTTGCCGCGCGGTGAACATGTTCTCCCATGGTTCTCCCCACCGGGGGAAATGGATGTGCTGTGTGGCAGCGCGCCGCATCCAGTTGGGGTAACCACGTGGCATCTCAAGTGCGTCGATAGCGCGATGCGACGCTGCGCAGCCGCCCGCGTCCAGTGTGTGCTCCCCTATAGTGTTGTATGCATCCTGGGGATGCAGGGATGCTTAGTTTAATTAGTCCTTTATTAAACATAAGGGTCGGGGACTCAGGATGCAGGGATGCTTAGTTTAATTAGTCCTTTATTAAACATAAGGGTCAGGGACTCAGGATGCAGGGTTAGTAGCATCACTGCTATAAGAGTCTGGACCAGAATGGACCAGGTAATGAGTGCTTCATACATTCATTTTAATATTTTAGAGGACTATTTCTGTGCCAGACCTTTTTAGTGCACATGCTTAGAATGTTCTGTGTGCACTGTGTGCACTGCAGGTCCCTGGCACGGAAGGGTCTTTGTGAGAGGAGTAGTGAGTTCTGGAGTGTTTCTATGTTTGTATGAATGAAATGTAAAAACTAATGGATGAGATGGAGAATGATGTCTTTGGTGTGAAGGACCAAAACCACTCATAAGTCAGAAGTAATTCGCTAGCCTACAAAAGGAGGGAGATGGCATCTTGGAGGCTCAGCCAATAAGGATTCTCTGCACACACATCAAGTCACACATCAAGTCCTAGCCTAAAGGATTGAATGGGTTAAGTGGTTAATCATGTTTTGTTTTGTTTTTCTTTAACAAAATAAATTGTATGGTGGCCCCCGGCCCCAGCTTTAAGTGATTTTACAACTGTGGCCCCCTGCCAGATCTAGTTGAATACCCTGTTCTAAAGCCTAGTTTCTGAAAAAAACCTCTAATCTCATCTGTGTCGGGTGGAAAGCTCCTGTCCAAAACTTTAACTTTTCAGGATTCAAATTAGAAAATAGCTAAATTAGCTTGTAGATCTGCTATTTTTGAAAAAAATATTTTTGACCCGATTAATATATACATGTCTTATAAATCCTTCTAAGGTTTTTGAAAAATGCATTTCCATGTCAGTGGTTCTCAAACCTTTTCATGTCAAGTTGTCAGCCTTCTGATTGGTCCCTGACTGGCCAACCAGAAAAATCATTCTCTTTTGCTACCGGAGGCGGAGTTATGCAGTGGGACAAAGTCCACATTCTTCCATTAATATTAATGGCGAGAGTGTAGTTTTAAATTGATATTTATTTATATTTTTATTTTATTTTTTGCTTTGTCATGATAAATAGGAACATTTTGGAACAAAATAGAGTGAATACACAGTGAATATTTGTTGAAATGATAAAATAAATCGCTATGTGGATTAGTAGTCTTGCATAGACGTCTCCTGCTAGACACTGCATTGTGCGGTGATCCGCGGTACGGCCACGATGCGGTACGGCGCGGCGCGGTCATAGCGATTTCTTCCTTGGCTTTGTTGTCCCACCTAGTAACAGAGCGACATGGGGTGGGCCTTGACAAAGAGTGAATTACATGTATTGCATTTATATATACATGTATAAAAAATACATATATATTCAAATATTTGCAAAAACATTCAACATTTTTCAAAAATACTGTAGCACAATTTCAAAAATAGCAGATCTACTAGCACGCAGTGTGGCACTCGGCGCCGCGCTGTGAGCTTGTATATCTGCTATTTTTCAATAGTTAAAGTATGAAAAGAAGAAACTTGGACTACGCATGCATAGAAGGAAGCATGAGGTCAGTCCGTTGTCTCCCCAGGTTGGCAGAGGGAGAGCAGAGCCCAGGATTACATAGGCAACTGGCACTGGGTGAAAATGGGTTACAAAATCGTGGGATAATAATTATGTAAAAAAAAAAAAAGTATGAAATCTTCTATACCTCGCAAGTATAGAAACACAACTGCGCGTGCGTGCGTGCGTGCGTGCGTGCGTGCGTGCGTGCGTGTGTGTGTGTGTGTATTTACATGTAAATGTCCACAGGGCCAGCATGCGTATGAACAGTGTGTTCTTCATTAGTAGTAGCAGTGTGTGTGTGTGTGTGTGTGTGTGTGTGTGTGTGTGTGTGTGTTCTTCATTAGTAGTGGCAGTGTGTGTGTGGGGTCATTCTGTGACTCCTAGAGCTGGATGTTTCCCCCCGACCCTCTGGTAACCAAGGCTGGTCTATTCTGGACATACTGGCCTCTGCAGCTTAAAGGGACATGCCATCATACTGGCCTCTGCAGCACTGTAAAGACTGTGTTAACTTAAAGGGACATGCCATCATACTGGCCTCTGCAGCAGTAAAGACTGTGTTAACTTAAAGGGACATGCCATCATACTGGCCTCTGTAGCACTGTAAAGACTGTGTTAACTTAAAGGGACATGCCATCATACTGGCCTCTGTAGCACTGTAAAGACTGTGTTAACTTAAAGGGACATGCCATCATACTGGCCTCTGTAGCACTGTAAAGACTGTGTTAACTTAAAGGGACATGCCATCATACTGGCCTCTGCAGCACTGTAAAGACTGTGTTAACTTAAAGGGACATGCCATCATACTGGTCTCTGTAGCACTGTAAAGACTGTGTTAACTTAAAGGGACATGCCATCATACTGGTCTCTGCAGCAGTAAAGACTGTGTTAACTTAAAGGGACATGCCATCATACTGGTCTCTGCAGCACTGTAAAGACTGTGTTAACTTAAAGGGACATGCCATCATACTGGTCTCTGTAGCACTGTAAAGACTGCTGTTAACTTAAAGGGACATGCCATCATACTGGTCTCTGCAGCACTGTAAAGACTGTGTTAACTTAAAGGGACATGCCATCATACTGGTCTCTGTAGCACTGTAAAGACTGTGTTAACTTAAAGGGACATGCCATCATACTGGTCTCTGCAGCACTGTAAAGACTGTGTTAACTTAAAGGGACATGCCATCATACTGGTCTCTGTAGCACTGTAAAGACTGTGTTAACTTAAAGGGACATGCCATCATACTGGTCTCTGCAGCAGTAAAGACTGTGTTAACTTAAAGGGACATGCCATCATACTGGTCTCTGTAGCACTGTAAAGACTGTGTTAACTTAAAGGGACATGCCATCATACTGGTCTCTGCAGCAGTAAAGACTGTGTTAACTTAAAGGGACATGCCATCATACTGGTCTCTGCAGCACTGTAAAGACTGTGTTAACTTAAAGGGACATGCCATCATACTGGTCTCTGTAGCACTGTAAAGACTGTGTTAACTTAAAGGGACATGCCATCATACTGGTCTCTGCAGCAGTAAAGACTGTGTTAACTTAAAGGGACATGCCATCATACTGGTCTCTGTAGCACTGTAAAGACTGCTGTTAACTTAAAGGGACATGCCATCATACTGGTCTCTGCAGCACTGTAAAGACTGTGTTAACTTAAAGGGACATGCCATCATACTGGTCTCTGCAGCACTGTAAAGACTGCTGTTAACTTAAAGGGACATGCCATCATACTGGCCTCTGTAGGACTGTAAAGACTGCTGTTAACTTAAAGGGACATGCCATCATACTGGTCTCTGCAGCACTGTAAAGACTGCTGTTAACTTAAAGGGACATGCCATCATACTGGCCTCTGTAGCACTGTAAAGACTGTGTTAACTTAAAGGGACATGCCATCATACTGGTCTCTGCAGCACTGTAAAGACTGTGTTAACTTAAAGGGACATGCCATCATACTGGTCTCTGCAGCAGTAAAGACTGTGTTAACTTAAAGGGACATGCCATCATACTGGTCTCTGTAGCAGTAAAGACTGTGTTAACTTAAAGGGACATGCCATCATACTGGCCTCTGTAGCACTGTAAAGACTGTGTTAACTTAAAGGGACATGCCATCATACTGGCCTCTGCAGCAGTAAAGACTGTGTTAACTTAAAGGGACATGCCATCATACTGGTCTCTGCAGCACTGTAAAGACTGTGTTAACTTAAAGGGACATGCCATCATACTGGTCTCTGTAGCACTGTAAAGACTGTGTTAACTTAAAGGGACATGCCATCATACTGGCCTCTGTAGCACTGTAAAGACTGTGTTAACTTAAAGGGACATGCCATCAATCCATCATACTGGTCTCTGTAGCAGTAAAGACTGTGTTAACTTAAAGGGACATGCCATCATACTGGTCTCTGCAGCACTGTAAAGACTGCTGTTAACTTAAAGGGACATGCCATCATACTGGTCTCTGTAGCAGTAAAGACTGTGTTAACTTAAAGGGACATGCCATCATACTGGTCTCTGCAGCAGTAAAGACTGTGTTAACTTAAAGGGACATGCCATCATACTGGTCTCTGTAGCAGTAAAGACTGTGTTAACTTAAAGGGACATGCCATCAATCCATCATACTGGTCTCTGTAGCAGTAAAGACTGTGTTAACTTAAAGGGACATGCCATCATACTGGTCTCTGTAGCAGTAAAGACTGTGTTAACTTAAAGGGACATGCCATCATACTGGCCTCTGTAGCACTGTAAAGACTGTGTTAACTTAAAGGGACATGCCATCATACTGGTCTCTGCAGCAGTAAAGACTGTGTTAACTTAAAGGGACATGCCATCATACTGGTCTCTGTAGCAGTAAAGACTGTGTTAACTTAAAGGGACATGCCATCATACTGGTCTCTGTAGCAGTAAAGACTGCTGTTAACTTAAAGGGACATGCCATCATACTGGTCTCTGTAGCTGTAAAGACTGTGTTAACTTAAAGGGACATGCCATCATACTGGTCTCTGCAGCAGTAAAGACTGTGTTAACTTAAAGGGACATGCCATCATACTGGTCTCTGTAGCACTGTAAAGACTGTGTTAACTTAAAGGGACATGCCATCATACTGGTCTCTGCAGCACTGTAAAGACTGTGTTAACTTAAAGGGACATGCCATCATACTGGTCTCTGCAGCAGTAAAGACTGTGTTAACTTAAAGGGACATGCCATCATACTGGTCTCTGTAGCTGTAAAGACTGTGTTAACTTAAAGGGACATGCCATCATACTGGTCTCTGCAGCACTGTAAAGACTGTGTTAACTTAAAGGGACATGCCATCATACTGGTCTCTGCAGCACTGTAAAGACTGTGTTAACTTAAAGGGACATGCCATCATACTGGTCTCTGTAGCACTGTAAAGACTGTGTTAACTTAAAGGGACATGCCATCATACTGGTCTCTGTAGCACTGTAAAGACTGTGTTAACTTAAAGGGACATGCCATCAATCCATCATACTGGTCTCTGTAGCAGTAAAGACTGTGTTAACTTAAAGGGACATGCCATCATACTGGTCTCTGCAGCACTGTAAAGACTGCTGTTAACTTAAAGGGACATGCCATCATACTGGTCTCTGTAGCAGTAAAGACTGTGTTAACTTAAAGGGACATGCCATCATACTGGTCTCTGCAGCAGTAAAGACTGTGTTAACTTAAAGGGACATGCCATCATACTGGTCTCTGTAGCAGTAAAGACTGTGTTAACTTAAAGGGACATGCCATCAATCCATCATACTGGTCTCTGTAGCAGTAAAGACTGTGTTAACTTAAAGGGACATGCCATCATACTGGTCTCTGTAGCAGTAAAGACTGTGTTAACTTAAAGGGACATGCCATCATACTGGCCTCTGTAGCACTGTAAAGACTGTGTTAACTTAAAGGGACATGCCATCATACTGGTCTCTGCAGCAGTAAAGACTGTGTTAACTTAAAGGGACATGCCATCATACTGGTCTCTGTAGCAGTAAAGACTGTGTTAACTTAAAGGGACATGCCATCATACTGGTCTCTGTAGCAGTAAAGACTGCTGTTAACTTAAAGGGACATGCCATCATACTGGTCTCTGTAGCTGTAAAGACTGTGTTAACTTAAAGGGACATGCCATCATACTGGTCTCTGCAGCAGTAAAGACTGTGTTAACTTAAAGGGACATGCCATCATACTGGTCTCTGTAGCACTGTAAAGACTGTGTTAACTTAAAGGGACATGCCATCATACTGGTCTCTGCAGCACTGTAAAGACTGTGTTAACTTAAAGGGACATGCCATCATACTGGTCTCTGCAGCAGTAAAGACTGTGTTAACTTAAAGGGACATGCCATCATACTGGTCTCTGTAGCTGTAAAGACTGTGTTAACTTAAAGGGACATGCCATCATACTGGTCTCTGCAGCACTGTAAAGACTGTGTTAACTTAAAGGGACATGCCATCATACTGGTCTCTGCAGCACTGTAAAGACTGTGTTAACTTAAAGGGACATGCCATCATACTGGTCTCTGTAGCACTGTAAAGACTGTGTTAACTTAAAGGGACATGCCATCATACTGGTCTCTGCAGCAGTAAAGACTGTGTTAACTTAAAGGGACATGCCATCATACTGGTCTCTGTAGCACTGTAAAGACTGTGTTAACTTAAAGGGACATGCCATCATACTGGTCTCTGCAGCAGTAAAGACTGTGTTAACTTAAAGGGACATGCCATCATACTGGTCTCTGTAGCACTGTAAAGACTGTGTTAACTTAAAGGGACATGCCATCATACTGGTCTCTGCAGCAGTAAAGACTGTGTTAACTTAAAGGGACATGCCATCATACTGGTCTCTGCAGCACTGTAAAGACTGTGTTAACTTAAAGGGACATGCCATCATACTGGTCTCTGTAGCACTGTAAAGACTGTGTTAACTTAAAGGGACATGCCATCATACTGGCCTCTGCAGCAGTAAAGACTGTGTTAACTTAAAGGGACATGCCATCATACTGGCCTCTGTAGCAGTAAAGACTGTGTTAACTTAAAGGGACATGCCATCATACTGGTCTCTGCAGCACTGTAAAGACTGTGTTAACTTAAAGGGACATGCCATCATACTGGTCTCTGCAGCAGTAAAGACTGTGTTAACTTAAAGGGACATGCCATCATACTGGTCTCTGTAGCAGTAAAGACTGTGTTAACTTAAAGGGACATGCCATCATACTGGTCTCTGTAGCACTGTAAAGACTGTGTTAACTTAAAGGGACATGCCATCATACTGGCCTCTGCAGCAGTAAAGACTGCTGTTAACTTAAAGGGACATGCCATCATACTGGTCTCTGTAGCACTGTAAAGACTGCTGTTAACTTAAAGGGACATGCCATCATACTGGTCTCTGTAGCACTGTAAAGACTGTGTTAACTTAAAGGGACATGCCATCATACTGGTCTCTGCAGCACTGTAAAGACTGTGTTAACTTAAAGGGACATGCCATCATACTGGTCTCTGCAGCACTGTAAAGACTGCTGTTAACTTAAAGGGACATGCCATCATACTGGTCTCTGTAGCACTGTAAAGACTGTGTTAACTTAAAGGGACATGCCATCATACTGGCCTCTGTAGCACTGTAAAGACTGTGTTAACTTAAAGGGACATGCCATCATACTGGTCTCTGTAGCACTGTAAAGACTGTGTTAACTTAAAGGGACATGCCATCATACTGGTCTCTGTAGCACTGTAAAGACTGTGTTAACTTAAAGGGACATGCCATCATACTGGTCTCTGTAGCACTGTAAAGACTGCTGTTAACTTAAAGGGACATGCCATCATACTGGTCTCTGTAGCACTGTAAAGACTGTGTTAACTTAAAGGGACATGCCATCATACTGGTCTCTGCAGCACTGTAAAGACTGTGTTAACTTAAAGGGACATGCCATCATACTGGTCTCTGCAGCACTGTAAAGACTGCTGTTAACTTAAAGGGACATGCCATCATACTGGTCTCTGTAGCACTGTAAAGACTGTGTTAACTTAAAGGGACATGCCATCATACTGGCCTCTGCAGCAGTAAAGACTGCTGTTAACTTAAAGGGACATGCCATCATACTGGCCTCTGCAGCAGTAAAGACTGCTGTTAACTTAAAGGGACATGCCATCATACTGGTCTCTGCAGCACTGTAAAGACTGTGTTAACTTAAAGGGACATGCCATCATACTGGTCTCTGCAGCAGTAAAGACTGCTGTTAACTTAAAGGGACATGCCATCATACTGGTCTCTGCAGCACTGTAAAGACTGTGTTAACTTAAAGGGACATGCCATCATACTGGTCTCTGTAGCACTGTAAAGACTGTGTTAACTTAAAGGGACATGCCATCATACTGGTCTCTGCAGCACTGTAAAGACTGTGTTAACTTAAAGGGACATGCCATCATACTGGTCTCTGCAGCAGTAAAGACTGTGTTAACTTAAAGGGACATGCCATCATACTGGTCTCTGCAGCACTGTAAAGACTGTGTTAACTTAAAGGGACATGCCATCATACTGGTCTCTGCAGCAGTAAAGACTGTGTTAACTTAAAGGGACATGCCATCATACTGGTCTCTGTAGCACTGTAAAGACTGTGTTAACTTAAAGGGACATGCCATCATACTGGTCTCTGCAGCAGTAAAGACTGTGTTAACTTAAAGGGACATGCCATCATACTGGTCTCTGCAGCACTGTAAAGACTGTGTTAACTTAAAGGGACATGCCATCATACTGGTCTCTGTAGCACTGTAAAGACTGTGTTAACTTAAAGGGACATGCCATCATACTGGTCTCTGCAGCACTGTAAAGACTGCTGTTAACTTAAAGGGACATGCCATCATACTGGCCTCTGTAGCACTGTAAAGACTGTGTTAACTTAAAGGGACATGCCATCATACTGGCCTCTGTAGCACTGTAAAGACTGTGTTAACTTAAAGGGACATGCCATCATACTGGCCTCTGTAGCACTGTAAAGACTGTGTTAACTTAAAGGGACATGCCATCATACTGGTCTCTGTAGCACTGTAAAGACTGTGTTAACTTAAAGGGACATGCCATCATACTGGCCTCTGTAGCACTGTAAAGACTGTGTTAACTTAAAGGGACATGCCATCATACTGGTCTCTGCAGCACTGTAAAGACTGTGTTAACTTAAAGGGACATGCCATTAGCATTAGCAAGCTTTCTCACATGTGAGTTAGGGCATTAACGACTTGTGATTTTTGCAAGTCGACTCGACTCAGTAAAAAGTTGAGTTGAAGTCGACTTTATTGTTTGATGACGTCATCACATCACACACGGCCCCCCTAATTATTTTGGGGGGTCCCCAGATGATTGACTTAATGTGAAACATTGTTTTCTCAATCAACTGTAAACAAACCAACATAAAGTTTAAGTGTATAGAGGGTATCTGCACATTTATAAAGTGCCAATTTAAGGACGTTTTAATACCTCTAAAATGACAAATTAAACATTATGCAAATTGTCAAATATTAGAGGCAGAACTTGAGAAAATAGCCGATCTACATGCTCACAAAGCCTCGCAACGCGAGGCGTTGTGAGCATGTGGATCTGCTATTTCCACAATAGAAAGTATTTTCGACTTTTGACTTTCTCTGGTGGGAGTCGACTTGTGTAATGAAGTCGACTTGTCGACTTTTTTTTTAATGCCCTAGTGTGAGCTCCCCTTGCTGGAACTCCTACTAACGCGCATGAGGATTTTGTTCTTCAAAACTACTACTAAATTATAATATCATTATTATATCCACATGTGGATGGACAGGCATTGATGAAAGCGATGAAATCAGATTATGCTGCCAAAACAACTCAGAGTTGTGGTACAATATGCATTGCATACAATAACTGGATTTAAAGGACAACTTTGTTTTTAACAACAAGGGTTCATATTTTAGATTGTAATTTGAGAAAAGAAAAAGTGAGTGTTAACACTTATGTTGCAATGATTTTTTCTCTTCAATGTCTCGCGTTGCCATGGTTACCATAGACTTCCATGTAATTGTGCAAGTGTGTAAAAAGTGCACGCCCATGCCTAGATGATGCACCACGTGTGTAGATGCTGTTCACAGCTTTCAAACAAAAAAATCCGCTTGGAAATCCGTTCAGGCATTCATGATTTATCAGCCATTATGTTTTCTTCAGATGTAAACAAACATGGCTGCCATGTTTGAAAGAATGGGTTGGTATGGGGTTAAACATGCAATTTCGCGATCGCGATCATGCCTAATACATTTCTGGAGGTCCAAAAAAAATGTTTGAAATTTTTTTTTTTGAAAAAACAATTTTTTTTTTTTTCAAAAACGGCCCAAACTCGGGAAACTCGGGGTTGGCACAGCACTAGTACCAATACAAACTCGGGAAACTCGGGGTTGGCACCATATGTGTTAAAATGTTTTCATTTGCTTCGTTCTATTGTTTTATTGTGTTTACCGTGCTAAAATGTGGGGCATGCGTACGCATGGGGGCATGCATGCGTACAAGTGGCTAAATATGTCTTTTTAGACACAATAAGCCAGCAGTTTCTATATTGCTATTTAAATTTTACAGTAACACTTCTAGCCCCCATACGTGACATCCAACCATGAAAGGTTGCGTTGTATCTTGGGAATGGGTTCATTCTGTGTAAAATGACATATTTAGCCACTTGTACGCATGCCCCCAACCACTGAAATAAGAATCTCTAAAACAATAGAAAGAAGTGAATGAAATAATTTTAACACTCATCTTTTATATTCTTTAATTACAATCTGCTTTGCTGCCCTCTCAGTATTGATACTACATGATGAGGCTAATTCTAAAAACTGTTCTGAATCCTGAACAGTTTTCTGGAAAATCTTTTAACATTACAAACATGAATGTTGCTGTATACTGTATACAGCAACAACTACGCCAATAGGGATTGAACGGTAAATAAACAGGCAATCTACAAGTTTGTAGATCAGCTATTTTTGGCAAAGTGTAGACGGAAAAAAGCGGTCCAAGTACAGAGCCAACTCAGGCCTTCAGTAGTTACTTAGTCTAGAGCAGGGGTCTTCAACAGGGGGCCCGGCACCCCTAGGGGGTCCTCAGAGTTACTACAGGGGGTCCTCCAAATCTTTGTGTGGTAGAAACGTCTTTCTCCTTTTTTATATTAACCACTTGAACCCTAGCGTCCATATTCAGAGAACTTTAGCCGAAAATAGCCGATCTACAAGCTCACAACGCCTCGCGCAGGCGTTGTGAGCTTGTAGATCGGCTATTTTTGGCAAAGAGGTTTGGTGTAGAGGGGAAAAAGAGCAGACTAAGTACAGAGTGAAAGGTCAAGTTTATCAAGTATTGACGGCTCAAAATACACTGATGATTGTGCTGTCAAACAATGAAACTATATGGAATCTATGAACAGGTTGTGGGGGTCCCTGCTTCATCTCTCTCTCCACTAAGGGGTCCCTGCTTCATCTCTCTCTCATAAGGGGTCCCTGCTTCATCTCTCTCTCTCAACTAAGGGGTCCCTGCTTCATCTCTCTCTCAACTAAGGGGTCCCTGCTTCATCTCTCTCTCAACTAAGGGGTCCCTGCTTCATCTCTCTCTCAACTAAGGGGTCCCTGCTTCATCTCTCTCTCAGCTAAGGCGTCCCTGCTTCATCTCTCTCTCAGCTAAGGGGTCCTTGGTCTGAAAACGTTGAAGACCCCTGCTCTAGAGGGTCAAGTGGTTACTTGAGTGGTTAAACTGTTACTTTTCAGGATTAAAATTCAAAAATAGCAAAAGTAGAAGATCTACAAGATTGAGCTTGCCATTCCTTTGATGCTTCAGTGTGATGCTGTATTATGACCAAGTACAAAAAAAAACAAAAAAAAAAGCTACGGTAGATTATGGAAACCTACACCAAACGCGCCACACTGCAACGTGTCGTGAACTTATAGATCTGCTATTTCCTGCCATCAAACATGCGACGACGACACAAACAAGGTTTCTACGCGATTAACGTGTTAATGACACACTTCAAAGTCCCTTCAGAGAAAGAAAACTCAATTCCCTGTCAAGTAATGTAGGTCTGCTGCTGCTAATCATGGTCTGGTCCCAGGAGAGAGAGAGACGGGCGCTGAACGCAGCCCTGGGGGTTCTGATGGAGAAGCTCTAATAGACAGCAGCTAAATATAAACTAATGACACAGGAGGAGAAGAAAGGAAACCAAAGAGCATAGATGGACGGATGGATGGATGGATGGATGGATGGATGGATGGAGAGAGAAAGAAAGAGAAAGAGAGCAACATGCAGCCTTAAGGAGTAAAATAGACGTAATGCTCAGGGTTCACAGGGTATTCTTGAAGACACGCGGGACGCACAACGCAAGATCTGTGACTAGCAACTCATTTCTTAGTCATCAGTTAGATATGATTACATTTTTTGATTAATCAATTAATCCAGAAGCATTAAAAAAAATCCAAAATCTATTATTTATGTATACTATTATAAGTGTATTAGTTGTTTAATGCACCACACAAATAGCAGTGTTGTTTTTAAATTGCCTTAAAGGGGAAGACCACCCATTTTCAATATTGAACTATGTCATTAATATACCTTAGAGGAGTTGTGTGGAAATAGAAAAAGAGTTCCCCCCCCCTTCTGTGTTGCCTAGAACTGGAGGATTGATTTTGGGGTTTGTATTGTAAAGTACAACTTGATGACATCACACATTGTACTTTACAATACAAACCCCCAAATCAATCCTCCAGTTCTAGGCAACACAGAAGAGGGGGAACCTTTTTCTATTTCCACACAACTCCTCTAAGGTATATTAATGACACAGTTCAATATTGAAAATGGGTGGTCTTCCCCTTTAAGGCTTCCGTAAATGCATTTCAGATAGGGGACAGAGTTGAGGGTTTCTTCCCAACACAATCAATGTTTATTTTAATCCGTTAATGTAATCATTTGCAACTAAACATTTTGCAGTTGTAATCTGTCAGAGTTAAATTGGCACATTGTAAAGTGGGAGTTAATCAGAAAGTCAGCTCAACTTGATCATACTTCCACCATCAGCCAGACAGACTGTCAGCGTGAATATCTGTCACACATAGAATATGAGCTAGGATACTACCACAACCAGCATGTTACAGTAATATACTGTATTTATCACACATAGAATATGAGTTAGGATACTACCACAATCAGCCTGTTACAGTAATACTGTATTTATTACACATAGAATATGAGCTAGGATACTACCACTACCAGCCTGTTACTGTCTTACAGTAATATACTGTATTTATCACACATAGAATATGAGCTAGGATACTACCACAACCAGCCTGTTACAGTAATACTGTATTTATTACACATAGAATATGAGCTAGGATACTACCACAACCAGCATGTTACTGTCTTACTGTATTTATCACACATAGAATATGAGCTAGGATACTACCACAACCAGCATGTTACTGTCTTACTGTATTTATCACACATAGAATATGAGCTAGGATACTACCACAACCAGCATGTTACTGTCTTACTGTATTTATCACACATAGAATATGAGCTAGGATACTACCACAACCAGCCTGTTACTGTCTTACAGTAATATACTGTATTTATCACACATAGAATATGAGCTAGGATACTACCACAACCAGCCTGTTACAGTAATACTGTATTTATCACACATAGAATATGAGCTAGGATACTACCACAACCAGCCTGTTACTGTCTTACAGTAATACTGTATTTATCAAACATAGAATATGAGCTAGGATACTACCACAACCAGCATGTTACTGTCTTACTGTATTTATCACACATAGAATATGAGCTAGGATACTACCACAACCAGCCTGTTACAGTAATACTGTATTTATCACACATAGAATATGAGCTAGGATACTACCACAACCAGCCTGTTACAGTAATACTGTATTTATCACACATAGAATATGAGCTAGGATACTACCACAACCAGCCTGTTACTGTCTTACAGTAATACTGTATTTATCACACATAGAATATGAGCTAGGATACTACCACAACCAGCATGTTACTGTCTTACTGTATTTATCACACATAGAATATGAGCTAGGATACTACCACAACCAGCATGTTACTGTCTTACTGTATTTATCACACATAGAATATGAGCTAGGATACTACCACAACCAGCCTGTTACAGTAATACTGTATGTATCACACATAGAATATGAGCTAGGATACTACCACAACCAGCCTGTTACTGTCTTACAGTAATACTGTATTTATCACACATAGAATATGAGCTAGGATACTACCACAACCAGCCTGTTACTGTCTTACAGTAATACTGTATTTATCACACATAGAATATGAGCTAGGATACTACCACAACCAGCCTGTTACAGTAATACTGTATGTATCACACATAGAATATGAGCTAGGATACTACCACAACCAGCATGTTACAGTAATACTGTATTTATCACACATAGAATATGAGCTAGGATACTACCACAACCAGCATGTTACTGTCTTACTGTATTTATCACACATAGAATATGTGTGGGCCCAATTAAGAAGGCGGTAATTAACGCCCGTGCTAAGGAGATACCGACTGCCGACGATCGCGTTTGACGCATGAATAACGCTCAGCAGCTGATTATGTGATTTGCGATGATCGTAATTTTGCGCTCACCACGTGAAAAATTATTCATGGGTGTGTTTTCATGGAAACGTGTGAGGAAACCGATGGCATGACCGCTGTAGGTACATTCACCAATCAGAAGCTTGTCCGTCATTCCATTTAACTGGCATAAAACCAGAGGATGGGGGGGCTAATGCTTATTCACATATCACAGTGATATCATGCTTGTAAATATCTCACACTCAATAAGGTCTGTTTTATTAGAACCGACATTGTTTGCGTATAGAGAAAAAAAGGCGAGAAAGAGAAGGCGAGAAAGAGAGAGAGAGAGAGAGAGAGAGAGAGAGAGAAGGCTATATTAATATAATACTTTTTTTTTGTCACGTCCACATATCTATTTGTCTCTCTCATCTCATGCCAGCGTGTCAGTGTGACATAGGCTGGCCTTGTTGAGTGAACAATGGACGCATAGTGGCCTATTAATTAATAGGCTACGGAACGGCGGCCTCCTGCCAAAAAAAAGGGAATCTGATGGAACCAGTAGCCTAATTAAACGAAATAAAACATATCCCACCTGATTTAGTTTGATATTGAGTACAGTAATAATAAATACATTTTATTTATTATTTAGAAATTTACATTTGTAAAATTAGACCAAAAATGACAGAGATGTAAAAGAATAGGGCTGTTTAATTACTTAATTCAGCGCCTAGGTAATGGCAGCCAGACGGCTGCTGCATGTCCTTGAACTGTAGCACATAGGCCTACTGTACATGTGTGTGTCCGAAAAAAACATATTTAGACCTAAAAGCTGTCAACATGCCATGTATAGCCTATAGTGCTTCGAGAGCTTTTTTTCTTTTCTTATTTGGCTAAATTGGCATGACGCATCGCGATCAGCGATCACGCATCTATATGAAGCAAAGCAAAACTGCAGATTGATTCCTCATAGATCGGGCAATTATGAAGCGATTTTAAAAATTTAAAGAGATCCTGAACACTGGAGGGGATATCCCCCCCACCCAAAAAAAGTGGAGGTGTTAATCCCCCCCGTCCCCCCCTACCCCCTGCGCGCATGGCTAGGATACTACCACAACCAGCATGTTACAGTAATACTGTATTTATTACACATAGAATATGAGCTAGGATACTACCACAACCAGCCTGTTACTGTCTTACAGTAATATACTGTATTTATCACACATAGAATATGAGCTAGGATACTACCACAACCAGCCTGTTACTGTCTTACAGTAATATACTGTATTTATCACACATAGAATATGAGCTAGGATACTACCACAACCAGCATGTTACTGTCTTACAGTATTAATATACTGTATTTATCACACATAGAATATGAGCTAGGATACTACCACAACCAGCATGTTACTGTAGTCTTACAGTAATATACTGTATTTATCACACATAGAATATGAGCTAGGATACTACCACAACCAGCATGTTACAGTAATACTGTATTTATTACACATAGAATATGAGCTAGGATACTACCACAACCAGCATGTTACTGTAGTCTTACAGTAATATACTGTATTTATCACACATAGAATATGAGCTAGGATACTACCACAACCAGCCTGTTACTGTCTGACAGTAATATACTGTATTTATCACACATAGAATATGAGCTAGGATCAGGGGCGTAGCCAGGAATTAAATTTTGGTAGGCGAAATGCCAGCCCCCCCCCCCCCCCCCCCCCCCCAAGGTTATAATTAAAACACTATTCCAGTATATTCAGTGTAAGGGCTAGTTATTTTCAAAAAGCACAGTATGGCGCATTACAAACAAGGCGAACATTGCTCCCAAATAGTGACATAGGCCTATTTCAACTTGTGATTACAACACTAGCTAAATTAGTTCAAAGTAAACTTGTGTCCCTTAAAATACATGGCTCACAACAACATGCGGCGGGGCTTGAGCTTGAAAATATCGATAATTTTGAGAGTGAACTACTCCTTTAATGAAATACATTTTATTTTTTATTTAAGGCCCATTCCCACTGGGCCAGATAACAGATAAAAAAAAACTCTTTCTTTAGATATTTTTCCATTCAAAGTGGATGGTAGATACAGATAAAAAAAAAATATATTACCATGCACAGATATTTGCCACAGGTACTTTTATCTGTGGTAGATATATATATTTTGTATCTGTTATCTGGCCCAGTGGGAATGGGCCTTACATTTATGGAAGAGGCTTGCTTAATGAGTTTTAATATGCTACAGCTGGAGAGACAACAAGATGTCAATTCTTAATCCAGCAGTGCTGGATTTAAACAACACAATGATCACGTATTGTGTTTGGAAGCTGTTTACCTACTACATTAAGGACTTTATTCATTTGGAACAGAGGATATCCTACAGGTAGGAGGAAAGCAGAATGGACTTTGTTCAGTGTGTTATTGTCTCTGTTGTTGCGACTTGAGTTAAATAGCCCGGCAGCCCAAATTTACATATCTCTAAAAGGGTAACACTTTCTCAATGGCCAGGCCGCCTACTAGTCAATGAATGGAACTGGTTGAGCGACATTCTATAGGCCTATGGTCCTCTCCACACTGTAGGCCTACTGCCCAGTCAGGCCTTTACACAATGGAAATAAGAGACTTTTTTTTTTTTTTTTTTTGGGAGATTTTTTTTTTTTTTTTTTTTTGCCAGATCATTTCTCAGTTGGTAGGCGGTCGCCTCGTTCGCCTACCGCTGCCTACGCCCCTGGCTAGGATACTACCACAACCAGCCTGTTACTGTCTGACAGTAATATACTGTATTTATCACACATAGAATATGAGCTAGGATACTACCACAACCAGCCTGTTACTGTCTTACAGTAATATACTGTATTTATCTCACACAGAATATGAGCTAGGATACTACCACAACCAGCCTGTTACTGTCTTACAGTAATATACTGTATTTATCACACATAGAATATGAGCTAGGATACTACCACAACCAGCATGTTACAGTAATACTGTATTTATTACACATAGAATATGAGCTAGTATACTACCACAACCAGCATGTTACAGTAATACTGTATTTATCACACATAGAATATGAGCTAGGATACTACCACAACCAGCATGTTACTGTAGTCTTACAGTAATACTGTATTTATTACACATAGAATATGAGCTAGGACAGGGGTACTCAAACTTCTGAAACTGTGGGCCACATTACAAAAATGGCAAGAGGCCAGGGGCCAGTTGATAAAGTGACATTTAGGATACTTGATCATTTCTGCATGTCATCGTCCATCTTAACAACTGACACTGTTTTTTGCCAAATTAAACATATTGTGGTTGTTGAATTTGCATGAGAGGGAAAAATCTCAAAATATCTCAAAAGAATCCGTCCATTTTGGGAATGACTGATTGATTGGTGGGCCAGTAAAAATTGTGCCATGGGCCGGAAGTGGCCCGCGGGCCTGAGTTTGAGTATCACTGAGCTAGGATACTACCACAACCAGCATGTTACTGTAGTCTTACAGTAATATACTGTATGTATCACACATGGAATATGAGCTACACCACTTCCACATGTCACAACTGTTTGGATATTCTTTTATTTTTTCCTGGTCTTCATTCACAGCAGGGAGAAGAAATGACCAAACATGGTCACACACACAGTGTCCTTTACAGGAACACAGCAGACTGATGAGATTACATTCTAAAAGCACTCTTAGCAGACTAGTGCGCACACGCACACACACACACGCGCGCGCACACACACACACACACACACACACACGCGCGCGCGCGCACACACACACACACACACACACACACACACACACACACACACACACACACACACACACACGGATCTGCACATAAAGTGTAGACTATTCTAATCACTTGAAATGTTTTTCAGTGTGTAATGTAACTAAGTACATTTACTTAAGTATTTGTACTTTTCCAATACTTTTACTTCTACTCCACTAAATGTATTTGACAACTTTAGTAGTTACTTTATCTATTGAAAAACATACATTAACCACTAGTCCTGTATTATACATACAATATAGGTCTATATATATATATATATAGGTCCTATATATATATATATATATAATATATATATATATATATAATATATATAATATATATATATATATATATATAATTATACTTTTGTACTTTTACTCAAGTACATTTTGAATTCCGGAATTTCTGCATTGCAGTAACGATACTTTAACTCAAGTACAAAAAGCAAGACATTTTTCTCTAACTGCTAATCAGCTTTAATATCAAAGGCTTATAAGGCGACGCTTTGACAGACAGCTGTCAAATCATGATTTAATGAAGAAAAACGCATCAACCCTAATCCTAACCCTAACCCTAAACCTAATCCCAATCCTAACCCTAACCCTAACCCAAGCCCTCAAGAGACAGTGTAGAACACCATGTGGTTCGTTTCTTAGACATTATAAAGTAAAACAACTAACTTTAATACACTTTATTCTCGTATAAAAAACCCACACCGTCGCTTATTGTTGGTGATTAAATTGACATTAAGAGCAGCGCAGCAGGAAGCCATGAATAAATAACAATCCGTAGTTTATAATGTTAATTAAAGTTCATTAATGTTTACCTGTATTCTATCAGATCAGCCGTCCGTCAGTAATAAGTGTAGTTTGTCTCCATCAACTTAACACTCATAGAATCACAGACAGAAGAACAGACAGAACAGACAGAGTTATAAGAGAGAAGAACAGACAGAACTCAGAACGTTGTGATGGGAAGTTCGCGAACGAATCGAGTCTTTTGAACGGCTCTCTGAAATGAACGACGGGAACTGGTTCACAGTAGGGAGCCGTTCCTTTCTAAATGAAAACAGTGGTGGGAAAAGTACTCAATTTCTTTACTCAAGTAAAAAAAATATCAATACTGCAATCAAGTAGAAGTTTGGAATGTTAATGTACTTGAGTAAAAGTAAAAAAGTGTTGGTATCAAAATGTATTTGAAGTGCCAATATTAGGACGTAGGTCTACTCATTGTGCAGAATGTCCTGTTTCACAGGTTTTCCAATGAGTAAAATGTTGAAAAATCATTTAAAAATAGCAGATCTACAAGCTCACAATGCGTCGCAACGCAACGCATTGTGAGCTTGTAGATCGGCTATTTTCAAATGGCAGGCATGTACCTATATATGTCCGAAATAAATGTATTGAATGGTTGAAGTTATTTGTAATTGTAACTAAAATATACAGAGTAACCACCAGTAACTAGAACGAGCCAGTCTTTTGAACGGCTCTTTGAAAGGAAATGGATCCCAGAGATCCGGCTCACTTCAAAGACACATAAATCCCATCTCTACAGAACGTTGTGATCAGTGCGTCAAGCAGCACCATGAGAGGGAGGAGGGGGCTTCCTGCTGGACACTTCAAAATAAAATAAAATAAAAAAACGGTCCAACGTCTGTGCCAGTTGCCAGTGTTTCTCAAAAGGTCTCCTCTTAAAGGAGTAGTTCATCCCCAAAATGACTTTTTTTTCCTATTGATTACTCATGCCACGGAGACTTGAGTTGACTGAAGCTAGGGTATGGCAAAGATGGGAGTCCTCATGGAAACGAGGCATTACATTTTTTATAACACGGTTCTATTGTGAAAATAGCAGATCTACATGCTCAAAACGCCTCGCACTGCAAGGCGTTTTGAGCATGTAGATCGGCTATTTTCACAATGTCTGAAAAACCTTTTTCTTTTTTTACATTTTTTTCCCCAGTTTTTTTTTACAAAGGTTTCTACGGTTTCTTGGGCTGGATATGGCAGCCTGGAACGATTGTTCAAGTGCAGCTAAACTTGGCATGTTAGTAAACGTGCCACAATTAACAATAATGCATTGCACCTGTGCAGCTGACCTGCAGAACCTGGGAATATACCATTCTGTCAAGATGGGGAGAATACAAGTGTGGAGATAATACCTTAAAGTGACCATTTTGTTAAATGTTGCATTTGCAGTTATTTTACTGTAATTTAACAACATAATAACCAGCACAGATATAGACAAAGAGACATTCATGGATTTATATTTAAAAGTAACTTTTATTTCCCCCCCTGGACCCAGGGTATGGCAGCTGCATACCCCTGGACCCCCCTGGACCCAGGGTATGGCAGCTGCATACCCCTGGACCCCCCTGGACCCAGGGTATGGCAGCTGCATACCCCTGCCATACCCAATTGACGGCCCTGCCTAAGACAAAAATGTGATTATAGTACATTTACCTCCATTGATTCCGGATGGGCCCCAAATGCATGGCCCTCGATGGGGAAACCTTCAGGGTAGATTTACTATAATCACATTTGTGTCTTAGGAATGCAACAAGAAACAAAAAAATATTATTTAACTCACGTCTCCATGAAAGTCATTTTGGGGGGTGAACTACTCCTTTAACTCTGACAGAGTAATTAACGGGTCCATTTGGTTCCATTCGTTTACTGTCCTTAGAATCCACTTTGAGAAACACTGGTCTACGTGATGTGAAGGTAAATAATGTAGTAGTTGTACCTTGGGCTAAGTGCAATTTTATATTGGCCATTTGGCCTACATTTGAATGATGTATTATTTTTAAATACTTTATAATTTCCTAAATCTACTAAATCTCAGAAGGAAATGTTGTATTTTGATTCTCTATTACAATCATTTGGCACCTTCACTCTAGACTAGTTACTGTGTATATTTAGATTTAAAAAGAAAAAAAGAAAAGAAAATAATAATTAATCACTTCGCCTTAAATTACACATGCATGATTAGGCCTATATATTAAGTGGGGTTTTTTAACACGTCCTTTTTAAAACACAAATCTTCTCTTCTCTTCGGTCCCTGACTCAACATCTCTTCTGGGGGTCCCTGACTCAACCTCTCTTCTGGGGGTCCCTGACTCAACCTCTCTTCTGGGGGTCCCTGACTCAACCTCTCTTCTGGGGGTCCCTGACTCAACCTCTCAGATGGGGGTCCCTGACTCAACCTCTCTTCTGGGGGTCCCTGACTCAACCTATCTTCTGGGGGTCCCTGACTCAACCTCTCAGATGGGGGTCCCTGACTCAACCTCTCAGATGGGGGTCCCTGACTCATCCTCTCAGATGTTGGTCTGCAGCCAAATTACAGCCCATCAAGTTATTAAAATCAGGACCACTTTTACCAGCTAAGATAGTTTCTTTCATTCTTTATAATTTTCTTTATACGTTTCATTCTGTATATTGAGTAGATAATTAAACTTATACACCTAATGTAGGCTAATTCTATATGTAGGCCTACTTTTTAACCTTACGTCTTCCACCACATTCGACCACATCTTAAAGCGATAACATTGTTATCGCTTTAAGATCTGTTCTTGTCAGCAAGTTACACCAGCATGCATTAAACTGAGCTGACAACTTTGTTTTTTTTACAACAAGGGTTCATATTTTAGATTGTAATTAGAGAAAAGAAAATGAGTGTTAAAATGTTTTCATCGTGTTTACCGTGCTAAAATGTGGGGCATGCGTACGCATGGGGGCATGCGTACAAGTGGCTAAATATGTCTTTTTAGACACAATACGCCAGCAGTTTCTTTATTGCTATTTACAGTAACACTTCTAGCCCCCATAAGTCACATCTAACCATGAAAGGTTGTGTTGTATCTTGGGAATGGGCTTATTCTGTGTAAAATTACATATTTAGCCACTTGAACGCATGCCCCCAGCCACTGAAATAAGAATCTCTAAAAAAAAATAGAACAAAGCAAATGAAAGCATTTTAACACTCACTTTTTCTTTTCTCTAATTACAATCTAAAATATGAACCCTTGTTGTAAAAAAACAAAGTTGTCCTTTAAATGCCAATGCTATCTTTTCAGACTGTCCATGCATTCATCCTCTGTCCACCAGTTTGGTTCCTATCAATGATTCCAGAAATTATTTTGTTGCTGTCGGCATGTTCTAACCTTTTGTTTTTATTTTTATTTTATTGTTTTTATAAATTAACGAACTATACTTGATTATAGCGTCACACACATAAAAAGTAACATATCTGCAATGTTGTCTATTTTGCTGAACAGTCATACATACACCAACACATTCCATTCATGCTGAACCCTCGTGATTCTGGTGACCCCAAGGTTTAATGGCCCTAAACAAGATACATGATGGACCCCTGATCACACGAGTGTGAATGTAAATATTCATACATTTTTGATTTTTTCTTCCCATCTACGTGGCTTCAAGTCATTTCCAGTATTGTTTCATGCAGATAAACAACGGCTGGTATAATTTACAATTTACTAGCTGTTTATTAGTTGTATTCGCTTTTATTTTGAAAACAAAGTCAAACTCTTTCCTGTGTTTGTGTGGCTGACAGTGGGTGTGTTGTGTTCTTCTCCCAGTTGTTCTCCACGCTCCACTCTTGTCCAATAACAGTTCGATATTTACTGTAGTTCCGCCCCCTACACCCACCTCGACCAATCACAGCATCACAGTGGCTCAGTGGGACATATCCTAATTGATTGACAAGGACAGCTGGTTAAAAAAAGAGAATGACTGATACATGTGTTATGTCTGAATATCTATCTATCTATCTATCTATCTATCTATCTATCTATCTATTTATCTATCTATCTATCTATCTATCTATCTATCTGTCTATCTATGTATCTGACTAGGCTACTTTTCTACAAATTCTAACAATTTTATGTAAAATGACTTTTTTCTTCGTCATTTAGGAACAGCACACTTTAGCCCCTTTTCCACTGACATGGCCCAACACCACACCACTCCACACCGCCCACTTGTGTCAGGTTTTCCATTACAAGGACCTGGGTAGAGTGGTGTGAAAGCTGTACTAAACGTGGTACTAAAATGTATCCAATCTAGAGTAGGTCTGAGCTAGGCCAAACAGGGCCAAACACTTCATAATGACTGATCACTCACTGACTTTTCATTTAGACCACCAGGATATAGTTGTAATACATGATAATATATTCTATTGTGTTATAATCAGTTATACTCTGTTATAGAGTATTATAATTATTATAATTTGTTTCATACCGATAGCTGTGTTACACCCGCATGTGCAAAATTGATTTGCATTTTGAATAAATGACAGTTGGCCACTCATTTACAGTAGGAGTGTCATTGACCGGAGTCTGCAACTCTTACACAGTTTAGCCCCTTTTCGACTGCAGTTTTAGCACCACACCACACCACACTACACCACACCACACCACACCACACCACACCACACCACACCACACCACATAAAAATATCTACATTTTCCATTACACAAAAGTACCTCTATCCGTAAGAAACAAATTGACCCTTTTAAGTAACTGTGATTATAATACAATATAAATTTGTATTACAACTATCCTAATTATAATGCACTATAATGGATTATAACTGTGATGATAATACATTATAAAGTATTAATGCATTACTATGATAATTATAAATACACTATAATAGATTATAATAGTGGTTATAACACAATAAAATCTATTATCATGTATATTACAACCTGGTGGTCTAAATGAAAAGTCAGTGAGTGATCAGTCATTATGAAGTGTTTGGCCCTGTTTGGCCTAGCTCAGACCTACTCTAGAGTGGATACTTTTTAGTACCACTTTCACACCACTCTACCCAGGTCCTTGTAGTGGCACAAGTGGGCGGTGTGGTGTGGAGTGGTGTGGAGTGGGGTCTGTGGAAAAGGGGCTTTTGTATGTGGTGTGGTGCGGTGCGGTGCGGTGCGGTGCGGTGCGGTGTGGTGCGGTGCGGTGCGGTGCGGTGCGGTGTGGTGTGGTGTGGTGCTAAAGCTGTCAGTCGAAAAGGGTCTTTTCTAGAAGCAGGTAGCAGAGTTTCTCCCCCTGATCACTTCATCATTTCTAATTAGTTTATAAAGCGCTTAGCAGGCTTGTCACAATTATTACATATTAATCGCCTTATCGCAATTATTTTTCTCATAATCGTCATAATAGTTAACATGTTGAGAAATGTTCATATATTTTCAATATTATTCCAAAAATAGTGGAACTAGCAGATCTAAAAGTTTGTAGATCGGCTATTTCCACTATCAACCTTCTTTTTTAAGTATAAAGTTGTCAAATATGTCAGTAATTTCTTTGTATATTTAGGTTATGTGTCATATCTGCCATGTGCAACTTCAAAGCCTAAAAGCCAAACAGAAATGTAATTGTTAACGACAAAATCACAATTAAATCGTTAATGGCAATTATTTTAGTGAAAATGAATCGTCATGTAAAACGTCATAATGGTGACAGTCCTTGCGTTTGGTTCATCAGTCTGCTCTCTTCGCCGGGGGCTGAGAATCGTTAAAGGAGAAAAACAAACAGAAAACGATCTCCTCAAGTCAACCTGTCAACCAGTGTGAGATCTTCAAGATGCAGCACATGTTAACAAACCATTCCATTAACCACTTAAACCATGCCCTCCATTTCCCCCTCCGCACCAAATATCTTTGGTGAGATCTAGCAGATCAATACTTGTAGATCTGCTATTTTAAAACTGCATCGTCAAAGATTGAATCCCATCAGCACAGAAACGTAAAGAAAGACACATCAAGTTCTAAGTTCACCAGACTGATTGGGTTGGCTGTTTGATGGTGTGTCCGTCACACGTTTATTTCTCCATTTATTCACATCAACATTTTAATTCAAATGCATTGGAGTCAGGGACGTGCTGGCCATTGGGAAAAGCGGGACAACTCCCGAACGGCCGGTTCATTCCCGGCTGGTCCAGGCCGGCCATTAGGAAAAAAAATAAAAATACAATTTCGGCCTTCCATTTTGGGGGCTGGGTGGCCAACAAATTAAATCGTCACTGTCGAGCAGAAATATTGTATCTCTAAGTTTCAAATTTATATTTTTTTTTTCGCAAAGCAAAGCCCTGCTTCATCATACAAGGCCGTCGCACAAAAGTAGTGAAAACAGCAAATCTACAAGCACACAACGCCTCGCGGTGCGAGGCGTTGTGTGCTTGAAGATCGGCTGTTTTCACTAGTTTAATTAATTTTTTAAATGATAAATACAAAACAAACGGTTTTGGACATACAAGGTTTCCACCCGACAACGACAAAATATAACTCATGTAATTGGCCCACTGGCTTGTCACTTGTCATGATCTGGAATGTCAAATCTTTGAGTAGCAGCAGCGCGAGAGAGATCTCTCTCTATAGCACGTCCCTGATTGGAGTTGACGTCATCAGTCCAGGATCTCCTTGATGCACCAGCAGCACAGCAGGAAGTACAGACACTCCTTGACGGACTGGATGAACCCGTAGGCGATGTTCCCTCCTAGGAGGGTCTTCCCGCGGCCCCCCAGGCCCACGGCCGCGTCCCGCAGGTTCTGCCCCAGGGAGGAGGGCACGGGCACGGCCTGGGGGAGGGGGCGCTGAGGATGCATGGCTCACCACGGATCAACCACACAACACAGGAGGCAGGAGAGAGGATGAGGAGTCTGTCTGGGCAGCGACAGGAGAGAGGATGAGGAGTCTGTCTGGGCAGCGACAGGAGAGAGGATGAGGAGTCTGTCTGGGCAGAGGAGTTCAGTGTGAATGAGAAGAGTCACAGCGCTAAAACAAACAAAAAAGGATTACGGTTATGTATTAAAGATGTAAAAAAAGAAAAAGGTGGGGGTCCTCCCTATGTTCCCCAGGTTGTATGTTCCCCACAGGTTAACATTCACCAGGTTAGCATTCACCAGCGATAGTTTTACTGAGGTTAGGGTTAAAGGACAACTCCGCCCTAAATCACTTCTAGGCTCATTTTCCTACTTATATTGATCCCAAAATTACTGTCCATGGGGTCTATTAGGCAGAAATGCTCCTGTTGTCCAGTTTCCCCAGCAGAACCCAGCAGCTCTCATAGCATAGAGTGGAGCCTATAAGCCTATCGCTTTTACACTATTTGTTGTGGTCAAAAGTGATTTTCTTTTTCATGAATGTGTTACTATTTGTCATTACAAACACATCCATGCCATCATTGTCCCACAAAAGCCATCACACTCTGCTAAACAGACGTTATGCTTTTATGTGTTTTATCAAGTCCCGGAAAAGATGCCCTGTGATTGGCCAGTACAGTCACTTTGATTGGCAGTTGTGCCGAATGTTCACCCCAAAACATGATTTATGAGATTTTGGTGGCTTGTGGGACAACCAAGGCATGGATGTGTTTGTAATGACAAATAATAACACATTCATGAAAAAAGAAATCACTTTTGACGGCAACAAATAGTGTAAAAGTGATAGGCTTATAGGATCCATTCTATGCTATGAGAGCTGCTGGGTTCTGCTGGGGAAACTGGAAAACAGGAGCATTTGTGCCTAATAGACCCCATGGACAGTCTTTTTGGATCAATATAAGTAGGAAAATGAGCCTAGAAGTGATTTAGGGCGGAGTTGTCCTTTAAGGTTAGGTTTAGGTGGTGGTAAGTGGGGAACATAGGTACGGTCCAAAAGATGCCATTTCAGTTAAATTACTTGCGTTTACACGAGCAAAGGTCTGTCCTCATGAACTCCACATTATAACGTACCACTCACACACCAGTTATAACGTACCACTCAAACACCAGTTATAACGTACCACTCACACACCAGTTATAACGTACCACTCAAACACCAGTTATAACGTACCACTCACACACCAGTTATAACGTACCACTCACACACCAGTTATAACGTACCACTCAAACACCAGTTATAACGTACCACTCAAACACCAGTTATAACGTACCTCTCAAACACCAGTTATAACGTACCTCTCAAACACCAGTTATAACGTACCACTCACACACCAGTTATAACGTACCACTCAAACACCAGTTATAACGTACCACTCACACACCAGTTATAACGTACCACTCACACACCAGTTATAACGTACCACTCACACACCAGTTATAACGTACCACTCACACACCAGTTATAACGTACCACTCAAACACCAGTTATAACGTACCACTCACACACCAGTTATAACGTACCACTCACACACCAGTTATAACGTACCACTCACACACCAGTTATAACGTACCACTCACACACCAGTTATAACGTACCACTCACACACCAGTTATAACGTACCACTCACACACCAGTTATAACGTACCACTCACACACCAGTTATAACGTACCACTCACACACCAGTTATAACGTACCACTCACACACCAGTTATAACGTACCACTCACACACCAGTTATAACGTACCACTCACACACCAGTTATAACGTACCACTCACACACCAGTTATAACGTACCACTCAAACACCAGTTATAACGTACCACTCAAACACCAGTTATAACGTACCACTCAAACACCAGTTATAACGTACCACTCACACACCAGTTATAACGTACCACTCAAACACCAGTTATAACGTACCTCTCAAACACCAGTTATAACGTACCACTCAAACACCAGTTATAACGTACCTCTCACACACCAGTTATAACGTACCACTCACACACCAGTTATAACGTACCACTCAAACACCAGTTATAACGTACCACTCACACACCAGTTATAACGTACCACTCAAACACCAGTTATAACGTACCACTCAAACACCAGTTATAACGTACCTCTCAAACACCAGTTATAACGTACCACTCAAACACCAGTTATAACGTACCTCTCAAACACCAGTTATAACGTACCACTCAAACACCAGTTATAACGTACCACTCAAACACCAGTTATAACGTACCACTCAAACACCAGTTATAACGTACCACTCAAACAGCAGTTATAACGTACCACTCACACACCAGTTATAACGTACCACTCAAACACCAGTTATAACGTACCACTCAAACAGCAGTTATAACGTACCACTCACACACCAGTTATAACGTACCACTCACACACCAGTTATAACGTACCACTCAAACACCAGTTATAACGTACCACTCACACACCAGTTATAATGTACCACTCAAACACCAGTTATAACGTACCACTCAAACACCAGTTATAACGTACCTCTCACACACCAGTTATAACGTACCACTCACACACCAGTTATAACGTACCACTCACACACCAGTTATAACGTACCACTCACACACCAGTTATAACGTACCACTCACACACCAGTTATAACGTACCACTCAAACACCAGTTATAACGTACCTCTCACACACCAGTTATAACGTACCACTCACACACCAGTTATAACGTACCACTCACACACCAGTTATAACGTACCACTCAAACACCAGTTATAACGTACCACTCAAACACCAGTTATAACGTACCACTCACACACCAGTTATAACGTACCACTCACACACCAGTTATAACGTACCACTCAAACACCAGTTATAACGTACCACTCAAACACCAGTTATAACGTACCACTCACACACCAGTTATAACGTACCACTCAAACACCAGTTAACGTACCACTCACACACCAGTTATAACGTACCACTCACACACCAGTTATAACGTACCACTCAAACACCAGTTATAACGTACCTCTCACACACCAGTTATAACGTACCACTCACACACCAGTTATAACGTACCACTCACACACCAGTTATAACGTACCACTCACACACCAGTTATAACGTACCACTCACACACCAGTTATAACGTACCACTCAAACACCAGTTATAACGTACCTCTCACACACCAGTTATAACGTACCACTCACACACCAGTTATAACGTACCACTCACACACCAGTTATAACGTACCACTCAAACACCAGTTATAACGTACCACTCAAACACCAGTTATAACGTACCACTCACACACCAGTTATAACGTACCACTCACACACCAGTTATAACGTACCACTCAAACACCAGTTATAACGTACCACTCAAACACCAGTTATAACGTACCACTCAAACACCAGTTATAACGTACCACTCAAACACCAGTTAACGTACCACTCACACACCAGTTATAACGTACCACTCACACACCAGTTATAACGTACCACTCACACACCAGTTATAACGTACCACTCACACACCAGTTATAACGTACCACTCAAACACCAGTTATAACGTACCTCTCACACACCAGTTATAACGTACCACTCACACACCAGTTATAACGTACCACTCACACACCAGTTATAACGTACCACTCAAACACCAGTTATAACGTACCACTCAAACACCAGTTATAACGTACCACTCACACACCAGTTATAACGTACCACTCACACACCAGTTATAACGTACCACTCAAACACCAGTTATAACGTACCACTCAAACACCAGTTATAACGTACCACTCACACACCAGTTATAACGTACCACTCAAACACCAGTTAACGTACCACTCACACACCAGTTATAACATACCACTCACACACCAGTTATAACGTACCACTCACACACCAGTTATAACGTACCACTCAAACACCAGTTATAACGTACCACTCAAACACCAGTTATAACGTACCACTCAAACAGCAGTTATAACGTACCACTCACACACCAGTTATAACGTACCTCTCAAACACCAGTTATAACGTACCACTCACACACCAGTTATAACGTACCACTCAAACACCAGTTATAACGTACCTCTCAAACACCAGTTATAACGTACCACTCACACACCAGTTATAACGTACCTCTCAAACACCAGTTATAACGTACCTCTCACACACCAGTTTTTCTATTTCCACACAACTCCTCTAAGGTATATTAATGTTATAGTTCAATATTGAAAAAGGGTGGTCTTCCCCTTTAACGTACCACTCAAACACCAGTTAACGTACCACTCGAGCGTGCCGTTCCCCGCGTGTGTCGACTAACAACCTAACAGCCTCCCTGCTCGTCCAAAAAGGTCACCCCACCTTTCCCCCCTCCTACTTATAACCTTTCTGCATCTCCTGTCATCCATCCATCCATCCATCCATCCATCCATCCATCCATCTCCTGGAGCTTCTCTGAGCTTCATTCATGGTCGTTGTGTTCCACTAATCCACCCTCATTCATCTGCCCTATTCACCGCTCAGTTCCAGCACACACACACACACACACACACACACACACACACACACACACACACACACACACACACACACACACACACACACACACACACACACACACACACACACACACACACACACACACACACAGTTACTGTATCTCTCCATGGGTCACTGTCCATAACCTTCTCTCTGTTTCGTCTCTTTTCATCAGCGTCTCCATTTCTCTCTCTCAACCAGGAGAGTTCCAGCTCTGCTCCATTTCACTGGGACTCCACAAACTCTCTACATCTGTCACCAGGGACGTGCTGGGCCCCTGATTCAGCCCGGGAAAAAGAGTTGGAGAGGCCCTCATTGCGCGCTGCTGCTACTCAAAGATTTGCCATTTCAGATCATGACATGTGACAAGCCAGTGGGCCAATTACATGAGTTATATTACGTCGTTGTCGGGTGGAAACCTTGTATGTCCAAACCGTTTGTTTACAGTTTACAGTTTACAGTTTAGGCATTTAGCAGACGCTTTTAAGCGACATACAATAAGCAGATAAAAACATCACAATAATAAACAAGATAATGTCAGTACATTAACAGCAATATAACAATGTAAATGGATATCTATCTAGAGAAAAACACAATATAATCAAAGTTCTAAAAAACCTAGAAAAAAACAAACAAATGCTAACTAGCTTCATGTATGGTCATTGATTGATTACTGTAGTGCTAAGGGTTTAGGTGGAGTCTGAAAAGGTGAGTCTTCAGTCCACGGCGAAAGCTAGCGAGTGAGTCCGTTGTTCTAAGTGCGACAGGGAGTTTATTCCACAACTTGGGAGCCAGGAGGGCAAACTGTCTCGGACGAGTGGATTTTTGCCCTGGAGTTTTTAGCGAGGGTTCTGTCATCATCCCTGTGTTGGCTGATCTAAGTGCACGGGTGGGGGTGTAGGGGTTGATCAGGTTTTGGAGGTATGGAGGAGCCGTACCTTTGGCTGCTTTGAAGGCCAGCATCAGTGTTTTGTATTCAGTGTGGGCCGCAACCGGGAGCCAGTGGAGTGAGCGGAGAAGGGGAGAGACATGTGAGAACTTAGGCTGGTTGAAGACCAGTCGTGCCACGGCATTTTGGATCAGTTGGAGAGGTTTAAGTGCACATGCCGGGAGACCAGTGAGGAGAGAGTTTTGTATTTATCATTTTAAAAATTATTTAAACTAGTGAAAACAGCCGATCTACAAGCACACAACGCCTCGCACTACTTTTGTGCGACAGCCTTGTTTGATGAAGCAGGGCTTTGACTTTGTTGGCCACCCAGCCCCCAAAATGGAACGAAGGCCGTCATTTTATTTTAATTTTTTTCCTAATGGCCGGCCTGGACCGGCCAGGAATGAACCGGCCGTTGGGGAGTTGTCCCGCTTTTCCCAATGGCCAGCACGTCCTTGTCTGTCACTGGAGTTACCCATAATTGGCTAGTATTTGTCCCCTTTACAATTTACTATTTTACTTACTATTTACTATTACTATCTACTACAATTTTACTGTTGTCGGCTCCGGCCGTAAGAGGTGGCTTAAAGCAAGTCAAACTTACAATCATGGGTAACTATCGGCTCCATCTGTCACTGGAGTCACTCAACCTGCTATAATTATGTCCCCTTAATGTTGTACTGTACTGTATTGTATGTATTGTATGTTTTGTATGGATAGCCTTACCATCACTTTTGTACAGCCTGCCCAGGGACTACAGATGAAAATTAGCTCATGGCTAAATCTGGCTCATTTACATTGATGTGAAAACTGACATGTTGATTAATGTGCTTTGTCCCTGACAAATAAACAAATACATTAAAATATGATCTGTAAAGATGACTTAACCCATTATGGACATGAACACATTGTTGTGTAGTACAGTACCTGTACAGTATGTAGCAACATATTTTCTTTTTAATTTTTGAATAACATTTGAAGTTTTCTGAAAGTGTTCTATGAAAGCCAAAGGTGTAAGCTATTAACTAGTTTTGGAGTTTAGTTTCTAGATGCTACGGAGGCTGAGTAATACGTTTTCCAGAAAAAAACCTTGTTTTAGGGGGTCATTTTTTTAATCGGTTTTTATGGCTTTTTTTCAGTGAAAAGTGAAAGTGCAATAGGGTTCCCACGGTCATGACATTCCTGGAAATATTTTGAAATTAGAAAAACATTTTTCCAGTACTGGAAAGGTTTTGGAATTGATCAAGGGTCCTGGAAGATCCTGGAAAAGATATCTATGCATTGTCTTTGGTTATTGATTTTGTTAATACCTCTGAAATGACAAATTAAACATTGGCCAAATTGTCAAACATTAGAGGCCGAAATTGTGAAAATAGCAGATCTACATGCATTTTCACAATGTGAGCATTTTCACAATAAAACCGTGTTATACAAAATTCCTCAACTCTTAGTGCTCGTCATGGTGCCGGGGTCCCCAGTTCAAATATGATTATTTCGGGGGTCACGGCCTGAAAAGGTTCTGGAAAAGTTTTGGAAATGAATTGGTAAAGATGTGTGGGAACCATGACACTCGATACTTGCCCTGTTTGTTGTTTACGGACTGCTTTTAGGTTGTTTTATCTTGTTTCTAATTATGTTTTATTGCATTGGAGCTTCTGAGTGTATGTTTTTCTGGTCTACAGTACCTGTATGGACCTAAACAGTGTGTCTAATCTGAATCTGAATGAATGGAAATCACATTCATATGATTCTTATGGTCTGTATTATAACTAATACCAATATATGTATTCAAATGATTCAGTAACTGTACTAACTTATAAGTGGGATGTTGCAAATAAATTGTAAATGTTTCTAACTTAGTCAGGGGTGTCCCACCAAATCCTGGGCCCTGGGTTAGGGTTAGGTACAAGGGTCCAAGGATTCACTGCGGGCCCCCCATGAATGTTCTTCATAGGGGGAGGGGGTGTAACTAATTTAGACTGGGAACGCATTATTACGTATTATTTTGTGCTTTAACTATTCAAAAAATAGCAGACCTACAAGCTCACAGCGCGGCACCGAGTGCCGCGCTGTGAGCTTGTAGATCTGCTATTTTTGAAGTCTTTTGAAAAACCTATGTTTCTATGTCAGTGGTGGTCAAACTTTGTCATGTGAAGGACCCCCAAAACGATATGTATCTGGCCACGGACCCCCATCTAGAAATATTTCGTTCCAGGGACCCCCCAGAAGCAAAATTTGAGTCACAAATGTTCGCTTAAAAAAATACATATATCCAAAGATTTGCACACATTTTCACAACTTTTCAAAAGTAGCAGATCTACAAGCTTGTGAGCTTGTAGATCTGCTATTTGTCAATAGCTAAAGTATAAAATAATCAGGGCCCCTCCACCTTGGGCCCTAGTAACTCAGTCCCACTCCCCCACTTCCCCCCCGCCTTGTGACACCCCTGAACCCCATGAAGCAGGGGTTCCCAAACCTTTTTGTCTCAGGTCACCCCATAAATATATTGTTTTAATCCGAGGCACCCCTACATTATAATTTTCACTCCCAGCACCTTATATTTATAGCATATCGTCGTTGTCGAGTGGAAACCTTGTATGTCCCAAAACCGTTCGTTTTGTATTTATCATCTATAAAATGTACTAAACTAGTGAAAACAGCCGATCTACAAGCACAGTGCTTGTAGATCGGCTGTTTTCACTAGTTTTTGCGACAGTCTTGTATGATGAAGCTGGGCTTTGCTTTACCAAAAGACGTACACATTTGAAACTTGGAGATACGAGGTTTCTGCCCGACAGTGACGATATTTTAGTGATTATGTTGCGAGGAAAACGTTGAGATAACAGACATTTTGGTTAGAACTGACTGAAAATAACTTTGTACAGTATTTTCCGGACTATAAGGCGCACCGGACTATAAGGCGCACTGTCAATGAATGGTCTATTTTCTAACTGTTTTCATATATAAGGCGCACCGGACTATAAGGCGCACATAATAGACGCTACCGTTATGTTATGCATCCAACAGATGGAGCTGTGCTAAAGGGAATGTCAATGTCATGAACGATCCATATATAAGGTGCACTGGACTATAAGGCGCACTGTAGTTTTTTGAGTAAATTAAAGGCTTTTAAGTGCGCCTTATAGTCCGGAAAATACGGTACTTCAAGTTTAAAATTACACTAAATATTTGTCCAATAGTGTCCAAATAAATTCCAAATATTATCAAATGATCTCGCGGAACCCCTGGACTGCCGTCACGGCACCCCAGGGTGCCCTGTCACCCCAGGGTGCCCCGTCACCCACTTTGAAAACCCCTGCCATAAAGAGAGAAGACTGGAGGCGGGTGTTTCAGGACAGAGGAGTGTATTTAAAACCAAACTCACCGTGAAAGATCACATGATTTATATATATATTTTATATGCAATCTATATTTTCAGATACAGGTGTAAACAGACATTTTTCTTTTACCCCTCCCCCCAAAAAAGTATAAGTATTAAAAACACAAGTCAAAAGAAAACAAAACCATTAATATGTTTTTTTTTTTTTACAGGGAATCTTAAAGAAACCTTTGGCGTCAAAATGAGAACTCATAGAAAAGACAACAAACAAACAAAGTGAACACCAGCATCGATCACAACGTCACCAAGAACCAACAACAAACAACAACAACAACAACAACAACAAATCAGGAGTTTCATGCAACGAAAGGCAGCAGTGATGAAGAGTGATGAAGATTCCGGACTGAATCACAGGCGATACGGCCGGACGGACGGACGGCTCTTTTTGGTCGAGCACAGAGCAGCACACTCG
>NC_137811.1:77708767-77723767 GCF_963921795.1 Nannobrachium achirus | reverse complement strand
CCACCCCTACACCCCCACCCCTACACCCCCACCCGTTCACTCAGATCAGCCAACACAGGGATGCTGACAGAACCCTCGCTAAAAACCCCAGGACAAAAATCCACTTGTCCGAGACAGTTTGCCCTCCTGGCCCCCAAGCTGTGGAATAAACTCCCTGTCGCACTTAGAACAACGGACTCACTCGCTAGCTTTCACCGTGGACTGAAGACTCACCTTTTCAGACTCCCCCTAAAACCCTTAGCACTACTGGAAAATCAATGACCATACATGAAGCTAGTTAACATTTGTTTTTAGGTTTTTAGAACTTTGATTATATTGTGTTTTTTTTTCTAGATAGATATCCATTTGCATTTGTTATATTGCTGTTGATGTTCTGACATATAATCTTGTTTATTATTGTGATGTTTTGTATCTGCTTATTGTAAGTCGATTTGGATTAAAAGCGTCTGCTAAATGCCTAAACTGTAAACAGTAACACACTCGTGGGCCTTTTCCACCAGCAAAGAACCGCATCTGGTTCTTTCTCCAGCCTATGGGATGAACCAGAGGTTCTTTCTCCTGCCTATGGGATGAACCAGAGGTTCTTTCTCCTGCCTATGGGATGAACCAGAGGTTCTTTCTCCCGCCTATGGGATGAACCAGAGGTTCTTTCTCCAGCCTATGGGATGAACCAGAGGTTCTTTCTCCTGCCTATGGGATGAACCAGAGGTTCTTTCTCCAGCCTATGGGATGAACCAGAGGTTCTTTCTCCTGCCTATGGGATGAACCAGAGGTTCTTTCTCCTGCCTATGGGATGAACCAGAGGTGAGCTTTTCCACCAAGAACCGGAATTGGTTCCGAACCGTAAAAGTTGGTTCCGAACGGGAACCACAAAATCCTTGGTTCCTCTGGTTCAATCATGGTTCAGAATGAAGGGAATATCCGCACTCTCTTGAATTTCAGCGTTTCAAACTCAGTTTGAGTTTGAAACGCTGAGGAAGGCCAGTAGGCCGAAACGCGTCCGTTTCTCTAAATAGACTGCTGCTGCTGTGCATGCTTAAATAAATAAATAATTTTAAAAAGTCATCATTCAAGAGAGTGCGGATATTCCCTTCATTCTGAATTCTACTAGAATCTGCACCCAAAGAAACTACAGACCTCTCCACAAGACTCCAGCAGAGAGCGTGCCTTCTCCTAATGGTACTGAACCAGTTAGGAGTTCTATTGTTCTCAATCATGGTTCAATCTGGTGGAAACGCAAGCCGGTTCGCAAGAACCAACCAAGGTTCCAAGAAAGTTGAACCGGCACTGGTTCTGGAACCGGTTCTTTTGGTGTAAAAGACCCCTAAGAGAAAGAACTTTCTTGGAACCTTTTGGTTCATTCTTGCGAATGGTTCCAAACCCACCTTTACCGTTCGGAACCAAGCGGTGGAAAAGCTCACCTCTGGTTCATCCCATAGGCTGGAGAAAGAACCTCTGGTTCATCCCATAGGCTGGAGAAAGAACCTCTGGTTCATCCCATAGGTGGGAGAAAGAACCGGAAGCAGTTCTTGTGCTTTGTGCCAGCTATTTAGAAATAATCGTAACTATTTCAGTGCCAGCGTTTTCTGGTGATTTTACAATGCTTTCTAACGGCGATCATGCGCTCGTGCGTGTGTGTGTGTGTGTGTGTGTGTGTGTATGTATGTGTGTGTGTGTGTGTGTGTGTGTGTGTATGTGTGTGTGTGTGTGTGTGTGTGTGTGTGTGTGTGTGTGTGTGTGTGTGTGTGTATGTGTGTGTACGCTGCTCTGTCCTGCAGCACTATGGGTGTAGCGGCTCAGAGGGAGGCTCCCTGCCGTGTAGCTCTTCCCAGGCACCACTACACACTGTGTGAATGGGGCACATGTCTTTTTGCTTCAGTGCCATAGACTTAAAGGACAACTTTGTTTTTTTACAACAAGGGTTCATATTTTAGACTGTAATTAGGGAAAAGAAAAGGTGAGTGTTAAAATGTTTTCATTTGCTTCGTTCTATTGTTTTATTGTTTTATCACGTTTACCGTGCTAAAATGTGGGGCATGCGTACGCATGGGGGCATGCGTACAAGTGGCTAAATATGTCTTTTTAGACACAATAAGCCAGCAGTTTCTTTATTGCTATTTACAGTAACATTTTCCATCTTCAACCGCTTATCTGGAATCGGGTCGCGGGGGTAACAGTTCCAACTGAGACTTCCAGATTTCCTAGCCCCCATAAGTCACATCCAACCATGAAAGGTTGCGTTGTATCTTGGGAATGGGCTTATTCTGTGTAAAATGACATATTTAGCCACTTGTACGCATGCCCCCAACCACTGAAATAAGAATCTCTAAAACAATAGAAAGAAGTAAATGAAATCATTTTAACATTCATCTTTTATATTCTTTGATTACAATCTAAAATATGAACCCTTGTTGTAAAAAACTAAAGTTGTCCTTTAACACTCGACGGTGGGATTTGTAATCCCGACTTTATTCAGGATTACAAATCACCCTGTGTGTTCAGTAAATGTATCAATATTGCATTGTAGAAATGTAAAGTCTGGAATTCAACATTTTCTTGAGTAAAAGTAAAAAATCAAACCTTGGTTCGAAGTGAAGCGGTGAATCTTTATTCTGTGTGTTCTAGAGCTATACTTTCTATGTGCTTTAGTTCTATATTTTCTATGAATTCTTAATGAATTAATGATTTTGTCTGGAGGGCCAAATTGTCATGTGAAGCTTGACCAATCCTTAATTCTGCATGCACGGGACATGTACGGGGACATGTACGGGACAGACATTCTCACTCCTTGGAAGCGGCTTTCACCGCTTCAACAAGTACCAAGAGTAGGAAGTAGTCGTTATGCAGGATGTCCTGTTTGACATGTTCAAATGTATAAAGATCAGCTCTTTTCAAATGGCTGAAAGGTATGTAGGGCTGAGGTGGATATGTCCTTATGTGGACATAACTAAATTGTCCAAAAGTGTGTATACGTGCGTGTACGTGTACGTGTGCGTGTGTGTGTGTGTGTGTGTGTGTGTGTGTGTGTGTTTGGGCATTAACGAAAAAGTCGACAAGTCGACTCAGTGACTTCATTACACAATTCGACTCCCACCAGAGAAAGTCGAGAGTCAAAGTAAAAATCTCACCCGTGCGAAGTGAGCGGTGCAAATATATTTAGGGAGATACATTGTGGACAATTTTCAAGCCTTGTTTTTCTTTAAATAATCAAATATGCTTTGTGTGTCTTCAATCAAATGGCCGTGATCAATCAATAGCTGTTCTAACCATGAATTAGCCGAATTCAACATGAGCAGTTTAGTATTCACAATCTCCAAGTCAGCATTTATCAGCATCGTCAAGCTAGCATTCACAATCACTAGGTTAATAATTAATATTCACAATATACATCATCAATATAAACCAATTCCATTCAATCATTTACATGATGTCATTTCTACATCACAATAGATGATATATAGGAAACATGATCAGACTTCCAACAATTAGGAAGTCTCCATAGTGAAATCATGGCACTTCATCTTTAAACCAGTATCGGTTTGAAATTTAGTGCACTGCTAACAGCCAGTTAGCCAGCAAGAGGAGCCTCGGGCAAAGTCTCTGCCAGAAAGAGACCAGAAGACAGGGGATGGGATAGACGGTGCGTGGCCTGCCTGGCGGAGGACTGTCAGCTTGGTCCCGAGATCTAACTAGGAGCTTTTGAGGGGTGGCTATTGGTCCGTGCACGTGCACTGCTGGCTCACCTGCTCCAAGGAACCTGACCCACAAAAGGCCACCCTGGCAAAGTTGGTACATACGCCAAATAACGGTTCTGCTGAGCTCGTGGCTCTCCAGAGGGACCAGGGTGAGGATGGCGAGGAGATTCTGTCCTTTGAGTTTCAGAAGATCCGCTACGTCTTCGACCGAGAGGAGAAGAAATGTTTCCTCCCGGTGGCGTTCCCCATCAGCCACCCAATGAGCCACTTCCAGGTGTGGCGTGGCTACCAGGAGGAGACAGACCTGAGAGCGGCAGAGAAGCGATACGGCACCAACCGCGCTGAGATGATGGTGCCTGATTTCCTGGAGCTCTTCAGGGAGAGAGCCACCGCCCCCTTCTTTGTGTTCCAGGTGTTCTGTGTGGGGCTGTGGTGTCTGGATGAGTACTGGTACTACAGTGTGTTCACACTCTTCATGCTGGTGGTGTTTGAGGCCTCGCTGGTCCAGCAGCAAATGAGGAACATGTCTGAGATCCGCCGCATGGACCATAAGGACCATAAGCTGGATTTTGCCATGTCTACATACCGGTACCTAAAGATTAGAATACATGAGGATAGTGCATTCTAATGACCCTGAAAGGTCATGTTCAGATACTTTGAAGACAAAGTCATTCGAAAAGACAAGTCTGGCATTTGGCAGAGTGTTATTTCTGTTGGGACGATATTTGATGTCTTCTTGCAAAATGATGGCTGAGAAGCCCAAGACCAAAGAGCATGAAGAGCAGCTGGAATGTCATGCACAGTTTCTATTGCTTTACTTGACAATGACAAAAGGATCTGTAGAGTTGCAGACAAATACTGGACTTGTTTGGTCGAGACTTTCCCACATCTGCTGTGGAGTGGTTCTAGACATTCTAGACATCTTGCAAACATTCTCTCTGTCACTCAGTGCTGACATCCGCAAGGATCTGCCAAACATGACATTATTATAGGTATCACCTTCATGATCACTGTCCCAGTTTAGCCAGAAGGCCGGCAAGATGAGAGACCGATTGTACAAAATTCAACAGTAGTTGCAGATCCAAAGAGGAGAAGGAGGTTCTACTGTATTTTCGCTCCCATGAAGTGTCCAGGATATGGGGTTGGTTAGGCGTGGTAAAGCTCGTACTTCGATCTACATGATAATCATAAGCTGTTTATTTATATTCTTTGAATTTCAAAATTGTCTTGAGCTGGATATCTCTATAATACATGAAAACAAACCACACTTTTAGACAGGGCCCTGTGATTAAAGCGCTCTGTCTAAAAGTGTGGTTTGTTTTCATGTAATATAGATAAATACATGACTCATACAATTGAGAAATTCAAAGAACGTCCTGACCTGACTCCTGTCCTGTCCCGATCTAATACAATTTTGAAATTCAAGGTTAGCACTGCTCAATAATTTTTTATGACGTATTTAGGCGGCCTAAACTCGTTCTAAATCAAGAGTTAACCAATCGGGTGCCTATGTGACTATGACATCATGGACAGATCAACAGAATCGAAGTGTTTCATTGGTCTAGCGGACTCATGTCATCATCATTTGTGACATCATGGTTTTGGTAAAAAAGAGGTCTATAGGAGCGGTTAGCACCACTCAAAAAAAAAAGCAAAAAGAAAAATACTTTCTAATAGCAGATCTATCGCGAGGCGTTGTGAGCATGTAGATCAGCTATTTTCACAGTTTCTGCCTCTATATATTTGACAATTTGGACAATGTTTAATTTGTCATTTTAGAGGTATTAACAAGTCCTTAAATTGTCACTTTAGAAATGTGCAGATACCCTCTATACACTTGGTTTGTTTACTGTTGAGTGAGAAAACAATGTTTCACATTAAGTTAATCATCTGGGGACCCCCCAAAATAATTGGGGGGCCGTGTGTGATGACGTCATCAAACGATAAAGTCGACTTCAACTCAACTTTTTACTGAGTTGAGTCGAAGATCACAAGTCGTTAATGCCCTAATGTGTGTGTGTGTGTGTGTGTGTGTGTGTGTGTGTGTGTGTGTGTGTGTGTACGTGCGTGTGTGTGTGTGTGTGTGCGTGCTCACCACGCCCTCGGGGTCGACCAGCAGCAGGTGTTTGGGCGTCCCCCCCTGCTGTCCTGTCAGGACGTACTGTCCTGGGGTGGTCCCCGACTCGCGGACCAGGAAGTCTCCGTCGCGGGCCAGCAGCCGCTCCGCCTGCCGCCGCGACAAGCTGCCGTGGAACCACAGCTCGCACTGCAGCTGCTCCACCAGAGGGGGCGCCGCCGAGACCGGCCCGCCCCCCGCCGAACCCCCAGAGGAGGAGGAGGAGACGACCGCCCCCGCCGAGGGGGAGGGGCCGGAGACGCCCAGCGCATCGTCAAACGGCTCTGAAGAGGGAAACAGGCTTTACTTGAAGGTCGGGTGACACGGCCAAAACAGCTAATTATGGCTATCAAATTAGCCAATTGTTTTAATGATGTCATGTACCCCCATTTTAAATTACCCAATCAAATTAATTTATTGTAGTTACTGTACTGAAAGTAGTACTTTCTGTACAGTAACTGAAATAAATTAATTTGATTGGGATAATATGGGGGGGAGGGGCGGAGTTGATTATCCATATCATTATCTTTTGAAACTGCTCCAACAAAAGCTGTCCGAGGTGTGTTTCCGACTTTCTAAACCAACTTTAAAACTATCAGTTCTAGGGGTAAAAATTATACAGCATTCGCTATAAAATCAGAAAAATAGCCGTAAGCTAACAACAACGCATCACGTTGTGCGCGGCACCGCACGACGGACAAAGTATACATTCACTACTAACGGATACGGCCCCGCCTCCTTTTCAGACTGTTTGGAGAAAGACCACGTGACCTACAGTAACATAATGTTAAAATTCTTTGAGTGTCATCCGGCCTTTAACCTACTGTACTACCTACGGTACAGAAGCACCGCTTGTGTGGGACAATGTGGGACTGGGACGGGTTAATAGCAATGTATTACTTAACTCATTTAATGCCACCCTTTCACCACTAGAGGGGGCCAAGTGTGCCACAGACAATCCCATAGAGATATGCTGGTATATGCAGAAGCCCTGCAGCCATGACTTGCCTAAACACTTTCCTTTGTGCATGTACAGGAAGAGGATGAAGTTAGCTTGAAGTTAGCTATTGGCTACCAAGCATTTTAAAAGCCTTATTTTCGTCAACTTAGCCATGATTAAACCTTGCACACCTCATGCATGGGAAAAAAACAGAGAAGAATGAGCTCTAAAAAATCCAATGCAATCCTGGATTGCATTGTTGTGGGTTTGTGCAGTTTGTTCACAGCTTTCAAACAAACAAATCCGATTGGAAATCCGTTCAGGCATTCTTGAGATAATAGCCATTATGTTTTACACTGTTGTGAGCTTGGAGGTCTGCTACCTGAGTTGTATGGGGGTTGTATGGGGGTTAAACATGCAAAATCGCGATTGAAATCATGTTCACTAGTTTTGATGGGGTCCAAAAAAAAAATTTCTAAAAAGAATTTTCAAAAAAAATTTTTTTTTTTTTTTTGAATCACGTGTATACACGTGATTGGCACTGTGGGATGCGCTAATATATCACGTGTATACACGTGATTGGCACAGAATGAGTTAAGTTGTGTGGGACAATGTGGGACTGGGACGGGTTAATAGCAATGTATTACTTAAGTTGTGTGGGACAATGTGGGACTGGGACGGGTTAATAGCAATGTATTACTTAAGTTGTGTGGGACAATGTGGGACTGGGACGGGTTAATAGCAATGTATTACTTAAGTTGTGTGGGACAATGTGGGACTGGGACGGGTTAATAGCAATGTATTACTTAAGTTGCCATTACGTTAGTGTTAGGGTTAAATACATGATGTGTGTCATGTTTAATTTGCCACTTGAATGGGTTACCCATAATGTTAACAGAGAAGAGGGGAAACGGCAGACACAGAACCTGTCGCTTTTCAGTGACATCACTGTCTTTTTTATGTCGCGTTTATGAGCGACGACTTTGAAGATCCCGACTTTTTCAACTACAGAGTGGATTCTCCAGGTTAGTATTAATCCAAAAATAACCTGCAAGACTCCGTTTGGAAGAAGCGAGTTGCGATCATTTTCCAAAAATGAACAGCCTGATTATACAGGAGAGACAAGCGTATCTGGGTATTGAAAACCTCAAGGGATGCGTCCATGACGTGTGTACCATGCGAACACCTAACCTTAAGATTTCCAATGCTAGCACTTTTGACTCACAGATGAAGTACATTAAAGTATATTGTAGGTAATGTATCAAGATGACAGATATGCCACTTTAAAAAGGCAAAATTAAACTCATGGGAAACTTTAAAATCGCTATGGCCTCAGTAGTCAACCACTGAAATTAAGATATTTCAAGATGCCTCTCATTGGGATTACATCGGCAGCTGCAGTGCACCGTTCTCCCTTACCCGAAGTGGGGCCGCTGTCACAATAGGGGGCGTGAATTTGTAGGAGCCCGTGTGTCTCTATTGGAGGAAAACCCGTCTCCTGCACCAAAACTGAAACTGCTTATTTTCTCCTCACAGGATACCCTCACTTCAGCTGAAGTCAAATATGGACCAAACACTCTTCAGTTGTGAATGCACTGTAAAGGGTGTTCAATAGCACCCATTTATTTAAAAAAACGAAAGAAGTTGAAACATGGATATGTCGTTGGCTGGTTTCTGACAACGACATCATAGTATCGATATGATAGTAGTAAATGATGTGACGGTCCCCTCTACTATGAGAGTTATAGGTGGTATGGTTATATGGCACTTTGGTATGGTTGGGTTATATGTATTTGCTTTGTTCTAATTTGGTGTTTCCCTTTGCTTCCCTCAGGACTTGGGGAGCAGCTGATTGATGGCCGTTAGACAGATTGTCAGGCACCTGGGCCCGGGTGCCAACGCCCTATAAAGCTCTGCTCCCCAGTCCTGTGGCAGATCCCCTCTTGCTTTCTCCCCCTGCACACCTCTCAACACTTTGGCTAACACATACGACACTACACAATCCATGCATCCATACAGCACTTCATTACTGACTCTACTGATTACACACCTCATCTGTTTAGTTATAGTTTGATTCTTTTGACTTTATTCTTTAATAAATATTATTTAAACTTTGTTTGACTGCGTCTCCCCCTTTTTTGTTGTGGTCTCTGGCACCCCTAGGCCAAGATCATAACAAGTGGGGGCTCGTCTCGTGCTAAACTTTGATTTTGATATGCAGTAAGTTTGGTGAATCAAGTGATTTGCCCGTCTGCATTTGTTTGGTAGTGCTGCGATGCAGTGGGTAGTCAATTGGCCAATTTGGGGCGTCGGTTATTCTTCATTTGGGAATCATTCCGGGGGTCCGGTGAGTACAGAAAGCACTGTTATGCTTTTTGGTCTGGACTTTAAGTTTGGGAGATGCAGTTAACGTTTTGGGTTAAATTTAATGAGTTGTTGGTTAAAGTTTGATTAAAATATTTGCTTAACTGTTCTGCCGCCGTTGACGGTGAGGACTGTCATTGAAAGGGTTAATACCATGGCGCCGTTGACGGTGAGGACTGTGAATCTTACTGTATATACAGTAAAGATATTATTACTTACTTAATGTCGCTCCGGTCCCGCTCGCATCGGTAATGTCGGCGATTTGTTTACAACGCACGTTGGGCGTGCACGCGAAGTGAAGCTCCTCAATGTTAAGTCAATGGAGAGTCCCATAAAGAAACTTCATTTAAACAAAATAGCCATTTTGAGACATTTTGCAGCAGATCTAAATGTAAACAAGGCACAAGGCAGGGCGCAGCCATCTTCATCTTCTTGTCCCACACTGTCATGTGACTAGATGACGTAATCGTTGCCGTCAAGTGATAATCCAAAAAAACAAAAACAACCCCCTTCCAGCCCTTCAAAATAATAGCGGAGGCCTATGGAGGAAACCACGTGGCACCGAGGCACCAAGCAACCTTCAGATTAAGAGGCACTAATTGTGTTAAGTTATAGTATTTGGTTAAGTTAGTATAGTGGGGAGGATTTTTCCTGGTTTTCGGCTGTTAAGTTAAAGGGTTCTTGGCTGGTTGTGTATTTTGTATGCAAGTTTGGTTTGCCAGCTGGGGGACTGTTAAAGTTCACATTAGCCAGGATGGTTACTCTAGAGGACAGCTGGGGGACTGTTAAAGTTCACATTAGCCAGGATGGTTACTCTAGAGGCCAGCTGGGGGACTGTTAAAGTTCACATTAGCCAGGATGGTTACTCTAGAGGCCAGCTGGGGGACTGTTAAAGTTCACATTAGCCAGGATGGTTACTCTAGAGGACAGCTGGGGGACTGTTAAAGTTCACATTAGCCAGGATGGTTACTCTAGAGGACAGCTGGGGGACTGTTAAAGTTCACATTAGCCAGGATGGTTACTCTAGAGGACAGCTGGGGGACTGTTAAAGTTCACATTAGCCAGGATGGTTACTCTAGAGCAGGGGTCCTCAACCTTTTCTGGCCGCGACCCCCAAAATAATCACATTTTGACTCGCGACCCCCGGCCCTTACGGACCACGCCCCCCCCCCCGCCGCACCGCGCCGCATTGTGAGATTGTAGATCAGCTGTTTTCACTGCTACTACGCTACTTCTAAAGCGTTATGCAGAGAAAACAACACTGACATGTGATATGAATAATGACGCATTTATTTTCTTATTGCAGCATTAATTATGTTCTTAACGTTTTTAGCCACATGAAACTGTCCAGCAATAACATAAAAAAGGGAGAAACAATATATAATGTAACTGGATCTGACAGCTGCATTAATTATGCTCGTAACGTTACATGAAACCGTCCAGCAATAAAAGAAAAAAAAAGGGAGAAACAATATATAATTGAACTGGATCTGAGTGACTGACTTGCGGAAACAATCAGTCAAACCTCTCAGATGAGAGATGATATCTCCGTTTATGATGTCTCTATTTATGTCATAATTATCCATGAAATCCTCAAGCTCTGGAAACATGTCAATATTACCCTCATTGACTCGCGTTGCCCAGCGTTCCAGCTTCCTCTGAAACCCAGCGATCTTATCAGAAATATTGAGAATGTTATTGTTTGAGCCTTGGAGCGACAGGTTTAATGTGTTGAGTTTATCAAATATTCCTGCCAAGTATGCCAGGGCACTAGAGGTCTTCACGGGTCCAATTCTAACTACCCGAACCCAAAAGGACCCGGGGAAAATGGAACCGGACCCATATGGCCCCGTCTATAATTTGGAATTTGAGAACCGTTACCCGATCAGCCCCGAAACGTGACAGACCCGGTCCGAACGGCCCCGCCTGTTATTAGAAAAATTAGATCCGATACCCGAGCAGAACGAGAGTTCTGAGACCCGAACCTGTGGCCCCGAAATGAAAGAATGCCAACGTTATTATATTAAGAGTTGTATGAGACGTGACGTCTTTCTTACCTAAACGTCGCCATGGTAATGGTTGCAGCTGTTGCTGTCAGCGGTGCTGTCTCTCGTCACAACATGATCTTTTCCCAGACCAGTAAGTCAATCAATGCGGACAGTTTGTAAATACAAATAAATCCATGTTTTCTTTAGTCTATTCCTTCTTCTTTGGCTAGCCAATGCTAATGTTATCATTTTCTGTCGCATGTGTTGTTCATTATATCCTTCTGCTTTGAGTTTCCAATTATGCTTTGCAGAGCATGACAACACGCAATGACAACTCCATTGTAAACCGTTAACCAAAACGTTACGTTAATATCAACAATCTTTTATAATAATATAATAACAATCCAACTGCCCCATGCAGTGTCGACTTGTGACTGAGTGAGTTCTAAACAACTTGTCACAAACAAAGCATCAGATTACATGCTGCATCGTTTAGTGCCATCTTGTGGCGTGATGTATTTAGTGCAGTTGATGCATTCTTTCATTCAATCTCGGCCTGTCTCGGCTCCACTCGGGTAACAGGAGATACCCGGGGAACCGCCAGATTTACCAAGAAATCTGGCGACCCCCCGAAATTTTTTGGCGACCCCCCTGGGGGTCGCGACCCACAGGTTGAGAACCACTACTCTAGAGGACAGCTGGGGGACTGTTAAAGTTCACATTAGCCAGGATGGTTACTCTAGAGGAGTTCATAGACTCTCTCTCAGAGGAGCTTATAGGTAGTATAGGCTATTTTTGTTAAACAGGTTCATCATAGTATCGATGTGATAGTAAATGTGATAATAGACGATCTACGACCGTCACAATGTGTCGTTAACTCACTCATGTCAAAAGCATCTCTGTGAGTGTTCCCATTGGCTGCAGCTGCTGGGGGGCGGGGCTTGTCCACGTTGACATATGATGGGTCGTCAAAGAGTTCCCGCCCACCTTCCTTGGCTCCCACTGGGACAAAATAAAATATATAAATATTATAATTTATGACATCACTGAGAAGAGAACTGGGAGAGAGAGTCCAACAGAGATGGAGGGAGAGAGAGAGAGAGAGAGTGAGTGAGCAAGAGAGATTCAGAGAGAGAGAGAGAGAGAGAGAGAGAGAGAGAGAGAGAGAGAGAGAGAGAGAGAGAGAGAGAGAGAGAGAGGCGTAAATGGCGTTTCTATAAAACCTCTTAATGCGCATTAAGGGTTATTCGCTTAATTTGTTTTTATGGAAACACTTCAAAATTCGAATAAACTTTAATTATTCCCAAAAACTTTTATCCGCTTGGAGGAGGTGGATTTTGAGGCTTTATCGAATAAACTAAATGCGCATTTGTGAATGGAAACGGGTCAGACAATAAATGTGAATAAATTATGACGTTCTGGGTCCATATCGTCCTCCAACTTAACACTTTCCCCTGCCGCTTAACGTCCATTGTATAGCGCTTATAGCCCACAAAACAAACCGGTTGTTTGTTACACACGGAGTGACACGGACCGTGTGTAAATTCCTCCCGTTTTCACCGCCCGGAGCCAAGCCATCCATGGCTAACCCTTCCTCATCACACAGTGTTGCGTGCCAAAAGTGGCCGATCTACAAGCTCACAGCAGCTTGCATCCGCGTCTCCGCGTCGCGGTGTGAGCTTGCAGATCGGCCACCTTCCAGAGGACGCTGAAACTTGCAGGATGTGCACTGTGCAGCGATCGAGTCACAGCAGTCAGACGTGCAGTTCTCACATTTCGGTTCAGTCTGAAAAAATCTGCCCGATCAACCCATGCAACCGTCGCTAATTAGAATAACACCTACAAATGGAATCAGGCTAAATTCTCTTTGTCTTAATGCACATTTATGATAATTCGCTTCCTATTTTCGAATAAGCTTATGGAAACATGGCTACTGATATGAGGGAAATAAAGAAGGAGGGAGGAAGTGGAGGGAGAGAAAGAAAGAAAGAGAGAATGAAAGAGTGAGGGAGTGAGAAAGGACTTTCATGAACTCTGTTGACTATGGAAGCAGTACCACCAGAGGACACTAGAGGTCCCTAGAGGTCTATTGTAGATCAGTATTATAGTGCACAGCAGCACAGCTCAGTGCAGAGTCCATCTAGGCCTGCTTGGACAAATCCTTTTCTGTTTTGAGGGGCAGTAGGCCTACAGTACATACAGTAGGCCTACAGTACATACAGTAGGCTTACAGTACATACAGTAGGCCTACAGTACATACAATAGGCTTACAGTACATACAGTAGGCCTACAGTACATACAGTAGGCCTACAGTACATACAGTAGGCCTACAGTACATACAGTAGGCCTACTGTACGTACTGTAGGCCTACTGTACGTACTGTAGGCCTACAGCACATACAGTAGGCCTACAGCACATACAGTAGGCCTACAGTACATACAGTAGGCCTACAGTACATACAGTAGGCCTACAGTACATACAGGACTTTCTTTCTTTTAAAGGACATGCTGAAAAAAGGTCATGTCAGGTTAAAAGTGATTAAAATATTAAAAAAGGGTTTAGAATTTGCCTCTGCATTGAGAAATGAGTGCGCACCAAATCACTGACAAAGTAAATCCAAAAATGAGTAATGACTTTTTTGTATATTTGTAGATATTGCAATAAAAATGTATGGTTGACACAACATTCCAAGGCACATGTGGACCGTTTGAGAAGTGGACTGATGGAATGTGTGGTGGCAAGCCTTTAGCTTTATCCTTTACCTTCTCCTTCCAACCCTCAGTTCAGGAACCAGTAAGACTCCCTAATCGGGAGAAAAGCGACCGTCATGTCGCAGCGTGATTTGAGAGCAACATGTGCAGGAGCAGTGTCCAAAAAAGTGTCTGAAGAAATCGGCCTGATGGTGGCGCTATATGGGATAGATCCATGTTGATGACATGAGTGTAGACATTGTGTACCGATTTGGATGATTTTAGGGCAAAATCTGTAGGAGCAGTGTCCAAAAATGTGTTTTGCAAGAATTGGCCTCATGGTGACACTAGAAGAGGGTCATGAGAGAATTGATGGAGTGTGTGTGCAAATAATTTGGCATGGATTGGGGCAACGGTTGCAGAGATCTGAGCAGGGCAAAAGTGTCACGTGTGACGTGTGAGAGACTGACAGACTGATGGACAGCTGGTCGAGGTTTTGACAGGAATAATAATATAATAATGTCCATGGATGGCACAGAATGTTGTCCTTGAAAGAACGAAGCTCCTCTCTTGTGTTTTGGATGGTTGCTCCCCGCGCATCGCATCGTACGGCATCGCATCGCACCGCACCGCATCGTACGGCACCGCACCGCACCGCATCGCATCGTACGGCATCGCACCGCACCGCATCGCATCGTACGGCATCGCACCGCATCGCATCGTACGGCATCGCACCGCACCGCATCGCATCGTACGGCATCGCACCGCACCGCACCGCACCGCATCGCATCGTACGGCATCGCACCGCACCGCACCGCATCGCATCGTACGGCATCGCATCGCACCGCACCGCACCGCATCGCATCGCACCGCACCGCATCGCGCCGCATCGCATCGCATCGCATCGTATCACATCGCACGCCAAAAGCCCGTCTTCAGACTGTGTGGACTCCTACCGCGGTCTGGTTCCATGGAAAACCACCTGAAAACAAGGCCCAAATCCAGGGTCTTGTTTCTATCGCGCTGTGAGTTCCGCAGTCGCATCTCCACATTTTTCACACTTTTAGAGCATATCTGTAGTGATAATATGGCCATACCTAACAATAGATGCCAAAAAAGTGAAAAAATCCTGTTTGAGATTTATATCAAGACAATTACAGCCCTAAGTCCTGCCCCTAGACAAAATGTGATGCGTGATGACGATTAA
>NC_137811.1:77686267-77703767 GCF_963921795.1 Nannobrachium achirus | reverse complement strand
TTTCTGACTTCATATCGCCCATCCCCGTAGATAATGTCCAGAAATATGCTCCATATAAATGATGTTCCAACCTGCATCTTCCAGGTGGCTTTTATTGGAGTTTCACCTCGCTATAAAAAAACACGTTATGATTTAACTTCAGCCGATTGGCTGCACCGCGGGACTCAATGAATATGCGAACAGACGATAATATTATGGATTTGGGAGCGTAGCCTAATTACAATGCATGTCTCATTAAAAAAATATATGTATTTTATAGTTGAAGGGCAAATACACAGTATATGTAGGCTGGGAACATGACACATTTTGCTTGAATTCATGCGTTGTCAACTTGTCGTGTAAACACAGAAAAACTAACCAACAACGAGGTGTAAACGCGACGTTTTTTGGGTAATAAATCCAAACGAGAACGGCAGCGTTTCCAAGCGAACTGGTATAAAAAGGGCCGTAATTGACCACCACAAAAACACAATTAAATTGTTAATCGCAATTATTTGAGTGACAATTAATCGTCATGTAAAATGTCATAATGGTGACAGCCCTGCTATTTATCACCAAATAAATTCATTCTTTCATTCTTCATAATGAAATAAATAAATAAAACATCACGAGGATGCAACTGGGACGTAATCAGTGATGCAGCCTGGAGTGGACGGGTGTTTGGGGTCTACCAACATGAATACCAGATAAGTCGCCCTCTTTCAAAGTCGCCCCAGACTCGTTTCCCAACGGGTCTGTGGCCTTAAGCTAGATGCAGATTAGACTAAAATCAAATATGTGCTTCTGGGGGTCCCTGGAACAAAAAAGTTTGCAATAGGGGTCCATCCCAGATAGCAAAATACATTGATTCAATGTTGAATTTTGGTCAGATTGGTTATTTTTGGTTGAGGTTGAAAAAGCTATGTTGATTCAATGTTTAATTACAGATACCATTTCAACAATTGAAAAAATGTTGTTGAATCAATGTAGTATAATATGTTTTTTTCAATGTTGAAATGGCCTACATTGAATAGACATTGTTTTAATGTCTGGTGCTGCTCCCCTCCCCTCCCCTCCCCTCCCTCTCTCTCTCTCCCCTCCCTCTCTCTCCCTCCCCTCCCTCTCCTCTCTTCCCTCCCCTCCCCTCCCCTCCGAGAGGCATGTTAGGTTGGTTAGGTTAAGCAACTCGCGAGACCTCACGGGACTTAAGTCATCAAAGCAAGCCCTGGCGCGCTTTTGTGGCTACAACACAGCTAACCACAAGTTCTTACGTGTCGCTTCAGAGACAAATTGGTAAGTCCTTGAGAATCTAATTTATTTTGTCGTTCAGATACCATCACCTGGCTCAGCTAGGTGTAATCGCTGGATGTTATCTTTATTTAAATTATGGCCGTGCGTACTTTGACAAAGTACCCACCGCACGACTTGTATGTAGCTTATTGATTAGCATGCTAGCTAATAATAGCTAACCGTTCGTGTTGGTGAGTCCTTATGTGAATATTGTCTCGTTCAGACACCAACATCTGGCTTTCATCGTTTGACTAAACGTTAACTTCAAGAATTAGTGTTGTGGCAACTTCGTGCAGCTTGTTTGCAAAATAGGACTGCATATTGTTGGCTAGATATGCTAGTAGCACCACTGCTAGTGTGCCCCGGCCCGCCATCTTTTTAGCATGTCATGATTGAAACGTATCCTTTCTTTGCTAATAAGTGTATATACAATTATCGTTTTTAATAGTTACATAAGCATTGTTGTAGCCACATCACTGTGAAGCTGTTCGTTAATCTATAATGGTGAAATAATCATTCAGACTATGTGGAGGCTATCGTAGCTAAGTCGACTGGAATCAATTCCCTCTGCAGGTAGAGGTTCCGGTTTAGACCGGATACGGAAACGCCAACCGTGTTTGCATGTAAAAATGTGCCGGATATGGTAGGCAGATCTAACTCTGAGGCGGATGTGCCCGACCGCATTGTACAATAGAAACTAGGATTTCCAATGTTAGTCACTGACTCGGTGGAAGAAACGTCTTCATACTTGGGGTAAATCTTTTTGCCTTAGCACATTTTAATGAAGCCACTTCAAAGCCTTTACTACAGTGGGGCAATGTTTCCTCCTTAAGTTAATATATTTTAAAACATTGGAAGGGCATGGAGAATAAATAAATACATAATTTGACTGATAATATTCAGTATATTTTATTAATGTTTTTTTGTTTTTGTTTTCTTCTATTTTCAGAGTTGTGCTGCAAGAGGACTCACTCACTCACTCAAGGGGATTCCCTGGGCCAAGTAATGTAACCATAGCAGCACCTGAGCACCACCTCATTTTTCAACCCATTTAGACCTGAGGCCAATTCTAAGAACGCCTTATAAAACCTAACCTAAGGTGTCTGAAAACTTTGAAATTCTTATAAAAAAAAATTGTATAAAAAAAATCATAAAAAAAGAATTGTATAAAAAAAATCATAAAAAAGAAATATTGTATATTTAAAAAAAAAAAAAAAAAAAAAAAAAAAAAAAATGACACATGTATAGCAAATACTAATGTGAGTAGCACCAGGTCTAAATGAGTTAAGATGTCTTATTGGACTAAAAGACGTAGAGTCATCAGAACTGTACGAGACATAGAGAAAGATATCCTTACGGAATATGAGGAAACTTTGCATAATCAAAGGGAAGATCTAGACCCCTGTGCACATGGGGACCCTCCCTTCACAAGATCTCATGATTCCCAACTAAATACACCACCATCACCCCATAGACACATGGAAAGTTATATTGATGGCAGTGTAGCTGGCAATGATGCATTTAAATCATCAGATCACATGCAAATGGAAAACCATAGTATTGCAGTAGCTGGAAATGAAGTGGAACCAGATCATGTGCAAATGGAAAATGATCTTATAGATGATAGTGTAGCTGGCAATTATGAAGATGAATCAGATTCTCACTCTGACAGTGATGATGAGCATCCGCCTAGACAGGAGGATATGCTTTTAAGGAGTCTAAGATATTGGGCAACATCCTACTCCATCAGTCTGGTTGCTTTGTCTGCTCTGCTGTCCATCTTAAAGCCATTTCACCCTAAGCTCCCTAAAGATGCAAGGACACTACTAGGAACACAATCTCATGTTGTAACCACTCCAATGGAAGGTGGCGAGTACTATCACTTTGGTTTGGTGCAGGGAATACTTACCCGATTGAATAGTTTGAGTTTACCAGTGAACCTGACAACTCTTACTTTGCAGTTCAACATAGATGGCCTACCCCTCTTTAAGAGTTCGAGACTTCAATTCTGGCCAATACTTTCAATGCTGAAATGTGATTATACCAAGTCTCCTTTTATTGTCGGTATATTTTGTGGCTTAACCAAGCCAAAGTGTGTATTTGAGTATCTGCAGATATTTGTTAGTGACCTTAAAAATGTACTGGCTAATGGCATTGTTCATAATGGTAAGCGGTTGAATGTACAGGTTTCCTCATTTGTGTGTGATGCCAGAGCCTACGTTAAGAACATAAAATCACATAATGGTTATTCAGGGTGTGATAAGTGTGACCAAGAGGGCGTGTGGAGGAACTATAAAATGACATATCCTGAAACGAATGTCAGGCTGAGGACGGACTCGAGTTATTGTGACATGATTGATGAGGAACACCACTTGAAACAAAAACTCAGTCCTTTAGCAGGCATAGTAAAGATGGTTTCTTCATTCCCTATTGATTATATGCACCTCTGTTGTCTTGGTTTGATGAGGAAACTATTGAACATGTGGTTAAAGGGAAATCTAGCCTATAGGCTTCCTTCACAAACTGTGAACAGTATATCTAGCAAGCTGCTGGTGTTGCACTCCCACACGCCTTGTGAATTCAACCGCAAGCCTAGAGGTTTAAACGAGCTTGATCGCTGGAAAGCTTCAGAGCTCCGATCCTTCATGTTATACTGGGGTCCTGTAGTGCTGAAGGACTGCCTTCCTAGTGAGTTTTATGACAACTTTATGTTGTTTTCAGTGGCCATGTATTTGTTTTTGTCTCCTGGAATTTCGGGTCAAATGGTTGAATTTGCACATAGACTGATGATTTCTTTCGTGGAACACTTTGGACAGTTGTATGGTAGGGATGAGATTGTGTACAGTGTTCACCAGCTTATACATTTATCAGATGAATACAAACAATTTGGACCTTTAGATAATGTTTCAGGATTCCCTTTTGAGAATTATCTTGGCCAAATCAAGCATACTTTACGCAAGCCACACCAACCTCTACAACAGCTTGTCAAAAGACTATCAGAAATTCCAAATGTTGATGTTCCACTAGCAACAGATGAACCAGTCTTGCTGCACCTTCATACTGATGGTCCACTTCCACAACATTTCAGTGTTGCGCTACAGTACAGAAAGGTTACCAATAGTCGTTTTACCTTGTCTATAAAGGAGGGGGATAATTGTATTCAGGTCGGACAAGAAATCGCAGTAGTGCAGAATATAGTCCAGGAAGGTGATGAGGTCTATGTAATCTACAGAAGTTTCAGACACCAAGAATCATATTACACATATCCCTGTGAGTCCTCACGCATAGGGACATACAAGGTTAGAGAGTTGTCTAATGTTACTGGGGTTGGTAGGCTTGGCTGTATTACCAGTAAATGTGTCCTGTATCCAGAGTCAGAGGGAAATAGCCTCATAGCTATTCCAATAGCTCATCTGCAATAGACCTATATATTTTTTTTTCTTTTCATAATTAATTTGAATTGGTTTATTGTGTGCAGAATGGAAAGTGAGTTGGTGCTTTGGCCTGTTGTGCTGTTTCCGACTGGCGGAACTGCTGTAGTACGTCACAGCTGGTTCAATCCAGTGGAACGCACATTGTTATGGCCCCCAAAAGGTGTAAGTTATTTGAAGGCCCTTAAAGAGAACATCGTACCTGGTGAAGGATGGACCAAATATGTTGATGTTCGGAGCCTAATTACCTGTGGTGAGTAGTCATCTTTGTTGTCTGATGTGTATTGTTCCTTATCTAGGCTTGTCAATTCCATTTGTGACAGTGACTGGCAACATTCCTTTTTATAGTACGGCACAAGTACTTTCCCATGTATTTTCCAGACGTTTTTATGGATTGCAGTCTGATGCCACAATCGGTTGTGTAACAAAAGGGTAGTAATCATAATTCTTAATGTCGTATTGTATGTTCTGCTTGTTTTTTTGCAGACTCGTTCGACAAGGCCAAGCGATATGAAGAAAAGTATGTGAAAACTGGATGTGCTACCACTGAATTGGAGTCTGAGGAAGAAGCAGATGTTCGTCAGAAAAGAAGAGCAAAGTACAGTTGGAATTCCTCAACCTAGAGCACTGGAGGGTGTCCCCAAATTATTTTGGGGGGGTCCCCAGATGATTAACTTAAAGGGCCGTTTCACCTCTGGGACAACCAGAGCTTATTGTTGTTTGGGACGATCAACACAATACTGAGTTATTTTGCTACACAGCATCATATGATGCTTTGTAGCATGCTGAAATACTCAAATATTTAAAAACACAGATTGGACACAAACATTGATCGTGTCCCAAACAAAAATAAACTTGAGATCTGGTTGTCCCAGTGGTGAAATGGTCCTTTAATGTGCAACATTGTTTTCTCACTCAACAGTAAACAAACCAACATAAAGTTTGAGTTTATAGAGGGTATTATGCACATTTCTAAAGTGACAATTTAAGGGTGTTTTTGTTCCCCTAAAATGACAAATTAAACATTGGCCAAATTGTCAAATATATAGAGGCAGAAATTGAGAAAATAGCCGATCTACATGCTCACCTTGCGAGGCGTTGTGAGCATGTAGATCTGCTATTTTCACAATGGAACTGTGTTACACGAAATGTAATGCCTCTTACTGCTCTTCAGGGTGGGGGGGTGGTCCCCAGTTAAAATATGGTTATTTTGGAGGTTGCGGCCTGAAAAGGTTGAGGACCACTGACCTAGAGAAGACACTGGCCTTGTGCAAGAGATCCACCCTGAGATTTGGAGGTCAAGGTTTGCTCTCTGGCAGAAACGGGGAGGGAAGGAAGGGTTGAATTGGATGTCTGTCCTGTGTCATGTCTATGTGTACTTGTATATCACACTGCCTCTTTCTGCAATAATGGGCCATGGGCTGCTAACCGGAGAACAATGTCTCAAGGTGTCTCACTTAATTTAATCATTTAATTATTTCAATTGCTGTTTTGTTTTCAAGGCCAAATCTTACATACTTGGAGTCTGATGAGGAGCCACCAACCAGTTCCAAGAAAAAATATGCCGCCCCACCTGACGTTCATTTTCCAGGTACAGTGCCGACACCGTCAGTTATGAATACTCTGCTACAGTAATACACTATTTCTAAACCTACTTTAGTATCATGTATAATTCCACTTATGTATTAATACAGTGCTGCCAGGATCCAATCAGTGCTCCTCGGTACCAACCCCTGATGCAAGCAGTGGTATGTATGTCACTTACTAACATGACAGAAAAAAAAAAAATTGCACGAGAGGTTTAATTTACATAATTTAGTTCTGTCAAACAAATGCAAACATCAGTTGTGTTCACATGTGATATGTGTTCAAAAGTTAAAGCATCCACTATTCCTGTTTTGTTCCCTTTTAGCCTCTGGAGGAAACTCCTCTGTTCGTTCATTTGACCAGCTATATGATGGTAAGTTAACCACTTCACATTACCATATTGTAAATGCGTTTTGTCTGAGCATGGTTCATGTTTTGTGTTCTCTCATTGTAGGCTTTTGTGGAAGCTACTTGGCTACGTTGGAATCCCAGAATCCCAGTAATGATGGTGAGTAGACTAATTGGCTTCATATACTGTAGCTGTGTCTCTTAGGCCCCATTTACACTAGCAGCAAAATCCAGCCTGAATCAGATCTGTGCCACACACCGATTGGAATCCGATTGGTTTAATGGTCACATGGAACAAATCTGGTTTAAATGGTCACATGTTCACATTGAACAAATCGGATTCCAATCAGGATGTGACACAGATCTGATTCATGGTGGATTTGGCTGCCAGTGTAAATGAGGCTATATTGTATCTCCAGTCCGTTTCAATAAGTGGCGGTGGTTGGATTACTAGTCTGCCTTGCAGGAGACTCTACACTTTGTGAACTGTTTAAATGGGTGAAAATGTTGAGTGTATACAGTAGCTTATTCAGTGTCTCACTATTTTGCAAGGTGCTGTTAAAGTAGGCATGATATCATATGACAACAGATTTTACCGTGACTAATTAGGGTTGTTTGAATTGCTTTCAGCAGGACTCCGCACGGGACAAGTAAGGAATGGTATGTCTGTTGTCCCTGTGTCAACAAGAGCCTTTTATACATATGTATTTCTTTAATTAGCCATCACTCAACAGTTGCTGTGCCTTGTCTTGGCTATTGCCATGGCATACTGTAAATCTTAACTAAAGACTGACATATTTGAACCTCTAGCTCCTGCTTCTCAACATTAGAACTTAGTCTTGATAAATTGTGTACAAGCTTTTTAGAATGTTTTGTTTTTCCTCTTTTTAGACTTCACTGGCAATCATCATCATCCCCAAGGCTATAAAGGTGAGTTGACGACAAAGTCTCTATCTCTATTTTTACCACCAGTACATGGATCTATATACTTGCTATATGGTGCTTAATTTTGTAAATTCTGTCTGTACTTCTTTAGGAATGCCAATGTCTAACGCAAGTCCCTACCACCACCCTGTGCCAGAGCAAGCAAGGAATGGTAGGTATTTATTTGTATTATTTTTATTATTATTACCCTTATTATAATTTTTTTAGTAATTCATGTTCAATGTAAACAATATGTCCTTGCTTTTAGATGTCAATGACGGCTACACACTTACACATGGCTCCAGATCTGCTCCCTTCAGAACACCTGGCCAGGGTAAAGATGCTTATATATTCCCATTCACCCCCTCCCATATACACTGTGGGTGCATCTCTCCATTCCGACATGTCTCCTTTCCGACAGAACAAACTAACCCTATCTCTTACCCTAACCTTAACCTCTGTGGAGGTGTCGCCACTCCGACAATAAGAAGTCACTGTAGGAGTGGCGACATGTCAGAATGGAGAGAGCCTCCCATACAATGTGACCTTATATGCAATGCTGACACCATGCTGTTGGTTTCTTAAAGGTTCATCTCCTGACACACCACAGGGACGATTCCAAGGGGAGCATGATCCAATGTTGCAAGGCAAGTCTCGTTATCTGAACAACGTCTTAACCTGCCCTCTGTGTATAGAAACTGTCCTTAGTGACTTTTAATTATTATTTTCTTTTTAATTCATGTACAATGTAAACAATATGTGTCCTTGCTTTTAGATGTCAATGACGGCTACACACATGCACACGGCTCCAGATCTGCTCCCTTCAGATCACCTGGCCAAGGTAAAGATGCTTATATATTCCCATTCACCCCTTCCCATATACACTGTGACCTAATGTGCAATGCTGACACCATGCTGTTGGTTTCTTAAAGGTTCATCTCCTGACACACCACAGGGACGATTCCATGGGGAGCCCAGTCGAATGTTGCAAGGCAAGTCTCATTTTCTGATCAACTTCTTAACCTGCCCTTTGCATTGAGGAACCTGTCCTTAGTGTCTATACAGTATTTTTCATGATTTATCTTTTAAAGCTATCAATTAGTATCATTCTAAATTGAAAATGAAAATGGTGAATCTATCCTTAATATTTAATGTAAAACCTATTGTTTTTCTTAAAGACATTGCTGCCAACAGGAACACCAGACTGCTGACAGAGATCCTCATGGAGGTGAAACAGATGTCCCGGGACATTCAGTTTCTTAAGGCTGAAACCTTGAAGACTGGAGCTGGACCTGAATCTCCGCGAGAAGAGCGCTTCCCCATCGTGCTGCCACTCACCAACGAGGAGCAGTTTGATGAGGCTGAGACTGCTCTGAAGGAGGAAACAGTCCGTCGAAAGATGGTGAACAATTTTGTATTTTCTTTTATTTAATCGTGGATAATGTCTGGAATTGGAGGAGTGGCATTGATTAAATGTTTCGCTTGGATGTGTGTATCGCCCAGAAATATTGTGAATATAGCGATCTACAGGTTCAGAACACCTTGTAATGATATGTGGGATGATATGCCTTTCTTTGACAGTTCATTTTGCCAATTTGTTTGATGGCATTGTTTTAGTTTTGACACAGTAATGGTCTTGTTTCTTAGAGGTAAAGGTCTTTAAAATTCATTAACTTTTAGGGGAAATCTCGCTTTTGCGAAACGCCCATCATTTCGACCGGAGGGTTAGCGACTCACTCCACGGAGGTTAGGGTGAGGGTTAGTCGGGTGTCGAAAAGATGACATGTAGTAACAGCGACACGCTCCCAGCCTTTAACCTTAGAAAAGTTGGTATATTTGACATGGTACACGTTATCACACTAACCATTTTCTCTCATCTGTTAAGATTACCCGCCTGGCAATGGTTGGAGGGACCAGCTCAGATGTCATGATCAGGCGGATGCTGTCCACCACCATGACCAACAGTCTGGCATGCCTTTTCAACTGGGCAGGAAAGGGGACGAAGGCGAAGAGGGCGTTCAAAGACACCATAACGCAGGACTGTATGTTTGGTGAGTTTCCCCCACAAAATACTAGCTAGGTTTACAATGGATTTGTCAAATGGACCGATATTGAATTCAATTTGAACTGTCAAGTAAATAAAACTAGATGCATTTTCCCCACTATGGAATGAACCAGATGAATGGCTCATTCCATGGGAAGGGAAATGCATCCACTTAAAGAAGCACTTCGCTCATTTACCAACCTTAAAGGAGTAGTTCACCCCCAAAATGACTTTTTTTCTATTGATTACTCATGCCATGGAGAGTAGAGTTCAATAATATTTTTTGTTTTTCGTCACATTCCTAAGACACAAATTTGATTCGAGTAAATTTACCCCCATTTATTCCAGATGGGGACCCGTTTCGAAACGGGTCACCATCCGTAACGAATGGGGGTACATTTATTGTTATCACATTTTTGTCTTAGGAATGCAACAAAAAACTAAAAATATTATTGAACTCTAGTCTCCATGGCGTGAGTAATCAATAGAAAAAAAGTCATTTTGGGGGTGAACTACTCCTTTAACTTTGTATAAATGGTCCTCTGTAATGCTCACTGCTTCTGTCTAGTCTCTGTATTTGATGTGATTCTTTCTAGTCTCCATTTGATGTGATATCATCGGTAAGCAGGTTTCTGAACTGTCCACTGCCCTCCTGAGAGTTGACGGATTTATTTAATTTTAATTTTTTATATATATTTTTTCAAGCATTAGTGCAGTGCTCCTTTAAGGCAGCCTGAAAATCTAGTACACTAAAGAGGACACGCTGGACATTGTCACTTTGTAATGGAACGTGCCTACTTCTACTTTACAGTATTGAGTGTATTAAGTATTTATTTCTTTTTCACAGCGGCTGCTCGTCAATTTGACCGGAAGCTCACCGAGGATCAGTACCGTGCTGCCCTGCAGAAATGGCTGCGCTATGCACATGAGAGGAATGGCGGGGTGCCCAGGAAGGAGAGAGGAGAGAGTGCCCAGGAAGAAGCCATATAGTTCACCCATTTAGATCTGGTACAATGGGGTTCATGGGATTTTGAAAAGCTGTTTTTGTTCATGTTGAACTGCAGTCCTATTGTTTGTGTCCCCTGGACATTCAGGCAGAGGTGGGAAAAAGTACTCACATTTTGTACTTGAGTACATTACTTAAGCAAATGTTCTATGTTATAATGTTCCACCACTGCATTCAGGGCTAACCCAACCCATGTCCAGACCATGTCATTTAATAAATAATTAAATGAATAATTTGTCTGTTTAGTTTTTGTTCATAGAGCATGCAAGTAAAGCGCCTGTTCTCAACCTTGGTTTCTTGAAGATACATGTTGCAAATATCCGATCTGCAAGATCTATATATTCCACATATTTTTGATTGTTCATATTTAATGGCATAATTATAACAAGTTTGGGGTCTCAAGTGTTCAAATAGTGGGGTCTTTGTATAAAAAGGTTGAGAACACTGCATTAAGCATACTTAATGAACCATTTCAGCATTGTTCAATCTTCTGTTTTTAATATGCCTCATTTAAGCCACAAATAATCACTTGACTCTATTTGGTGTTAAAGTTCTGCAGGGGTAAACTTGGTCGTCCATCAGTGACATCACTACCATTCAGGCATATGGCATGATGTCACTAGATGGACTTTGGCATTCTCCCTGTGGAACTTCATCAAATATAGATTAAAGTGATTATTTTGGCATTATTTGAGGCATTTTAAAGGAGTAGTTCACCCCCAAAATGACTTTTTTTCTATTGATTACTCATGCCATGGAGACTTGAGTTCAATAATATGTTTTGTTTTTTGTCGCAGTCCTAGGATAAAACATATATTTTTTTCATTCTAGTAAATTTACCCCCATTGATTCTAGATAAGGACCCAAATGCATTTGGGTCCCCATCCAGAATCAATCGGGGTATATTTATTGTAATCCAATTATTGTCTTGGGAATGCGACAAAAATCCAAAGATATTATTTAACCCAAAGATATTTAATTTAAAAGTCTCAATGGCATGTAATCAATAGAAAAAGTCATTTTGGGGGTGAACTACTCCTTTAAGAGGAAGGTTGAAAAAAGTGCTGAAATGGCCCTTTAATAACATTGTTTCAATGTATAATGCAACGTTGAATCAATGTTGATGCAATTCAACATTATTTCAATGTTGATCATATCATAGTTGAATCAACGTTGATTCATTGTCTAGATTAATTGAAAATTCAACATAGTTTCCATGTTGATCATAACGAGCAACTTCAATGTTATTTTCAATGTCTAACATCAATGTTGTTTCAATCTTGAGCCTGACCAAAAACACAACGTTGATTCAATAACTTTTTGCTATCTGGGATCCGTGGAACAAAATATTTTGAGATGGGGGTCCTTAACCACAGATAGGCACATTCTACAAATCATAACAATCTTCGGAAAAAAACTTATGTTGCCATCAGTGTTTCTCAAACTTTGTCATGTGAAGGACCCCCAGAATGATATGTATTTGGCTACGGACCCCCATCACAAAATATTTTGTTCAAGGGACCCCCAGAAGAAAATATTTGATTTTAGTCTATTCTGCATCTAGCTTAAGGCCACAGACCCGTTGGGAAACGAGTTTGGGGGCGACTTTGAAAGAGGGCGACTTATCTGGCTACCACCAACATCATCCACCCAATCATGTTTGTATCCTGGTTAGAATGGTGTACAGAAATATCATATTTAACCTGTTCTCTATTCTGTAAAAGCAGAAGTGAACTCAGATGGACTGGAGTTTCACATCAACAAATCTAGAGCCACAAAGCAGAACCAACCCATCCTGCAACACTCTATCTGATCTATTTATCTTTCTATGTATCTCCATTCCAAGAACCTGCGTGTGTGTGTGTGTGTGTGTGTGTGTGTGTGTGTGTGTGTGTGTGTGTGTGTGTGTGTGTGCGTGTGCGTGTGCATGTGCGCGTGTGTGCGGGTGCGTGTGCGTGTGTGTGTGACTGAGTGCACATCAGTGTGTTAATGTGTGTGTGTGTGACTGAGTGCACATGCACATCAGTGTGTGTGTGTGTGTGTGTGTGTGTGTGTGTGTGTGTGTGTGTGTGTGTGTGTGTGTGTGTGTGTGTGTGTGTGTGTGTGGTGTGTGTGTGTGTGTGTGTGACTGAGTGCACATCAGTGTGTTAATGTGTGTGTGTGGTGTGGGTACACGTGTGCGCACATACAGGACATGTACAATAAATGTAGATGCACGTGGATGCTCGTGCACGTGAGAGTGTGCGTGTGTTTTTGTGTGTCAGGGGAGACAATAAACAACACAATAGGGGTGTAACGATATAGTAACTGTATCGAAATATCGTTTTTAACTTAAACTTAAAGATGAGAATGGAGTGTCTCAGTCTCAGAGAGATGGATGGATGAGGGACAGACAGCTAGGATGTAACAGAAGAGTGGGCAGACTGGCCACTAATTAACATTGTAACATTGGCAATTATCTAACATATAATTCACCAAATGTCTGAGTGAGTGTCTGAGTGAGTGTCTGAAACAGCGTTTCTCCTCAGTGGCTGGAGCAATTGATCTGAAATCGCATCACCAATAGCATATGAACACACCTGACATAACTGTGAAGCCCGTTTGTCACTTTCACAAATCGTTTAATTGATATTAATTTATTAGTGAATTAATTTTTCCCATTGACTTATAATGGGAATCGCAAAAACTCACATTCAATATTTTTTTTCTCGCAAACCATAGGGGCTACAGTTACAAAACTCTGAGAGGAGATTTATAATGATATCAAGGATTAAATAAAAAATAACTTTGTCAGTTGGCCTCATGGTGGCGCTATAACAGTCCACTTTACGTTTCGGCCTGTAACTCTTGAACCGTAGGTCGGAAAATTAAAATTCTTTTTTCCCTGGATTCCTTGGGTCAATACGCATCTCCCCATATAGGCCCCGCCCATTTGCGTCAGGATAGATTTTCCGCCATTTTGAATTTTCTCCAAAACACACTTTTTGCTCCTTTTCCTACATATTTTCTTCAAATGTCACGAAAATGGGTACACATGATCTCTGAACCCATGCAATGAACATAGTCAAGGGATATTTTGATAGTCCATACCGTTCGTTCGTAACGGCCTTCCAAAGTTAGCGGGAGGGGCCCGTTTTGCAAACAATAGCCATAAATCACAAACAAAACGTCGAGTCAACACTGAATTTCTGCCACAGGTTGCGGGTGGCTTACTCAACGAATCCCCAGAAGCATTTCCAATTCCACCCGTAGAGGGCGTCACAAACGCGCAAAACGTAACCGTTTCGTTCCAAAACGCGTTTTTCAGGCGGACCGACCCTCTCAAAAAGAAACACAGACTACTCTGCGGATGGTCTCACGGTCCAAACCGCTGCACGCACACACACACACACACACACACACACACACACACACATAGCCATTAAACGAAACGGGTATTTCTTACATTGATGCTCCTACATATTATCATGCAAGTACCAGTTAAAGTTACTTTCCATCCCTCATATACCGTGTGCACAGTGCACATCCCATAACCCACACACTGCACATCATTTCGGAGCTCATATCTTTGAACGGGTAAGGACTAGTTTTCCTAAATGTTAAAAAGTCAATTATTTAGGAAATGCTCTTAACTCATTGCATGCCAGGCCCGATAGTCCCGAGATTATTTTAATGTCTTTCCCCGCCAGGCCCGATAGTCCCGAGAATTTCCGCCATTTTGAAAAAAAAGTTTTTTTTTTTTTCCCAAAATTTTTTTTTTTTTTTTCCAAAAAAAATTTTTTCAAAAAAATTTTTGGACCCCAAAAAATGTAGTAGGCATGATAGAAATCGCGAAATTGCATGTTTAACCCCCATAGCAACCCCATCTATCAAACATGGCAGCCATCTTTGTTTACATTTTAGGAAAACATAATGGCTTGTATCTCATGAATGCCTGAACGGATTTCCATTCGGATTTTTTTGTTTGAAAGCTGTGAGCAATGTGGACACACGTGGTGCATTATCTAGGCATGGGTGTGCATGATCCGTGCACTATGAATTACATGGAAGTCTATGGAGACCAGAGGCACCATAGAGTACGAAGGTATTGTTAAATGGCGGGGAATGTGTTAAGTAATGTAACAAATAGGCATACACGATTAGAACACGATTGAACATTCTGCAATTAAAGTCTATACTTGCTACAAAACCATTATCAATCATTTTGGGCATAAAGAAGTTCAAGATAAAGGTAATTCTGAGCCCTTACTTCAGTCTGTCCTGTCTTCTGTCTAACTGACTAGCTGAAGCAGGAATGTACACAGTTTATAAATATGATGCAATTATGCCAGCATAAAGCCATGGCCTTGGATCAAATTCAAGAATATCATAGATGTATTTTATTTAAAGTTTTATATCATCTATAAAATACAGCTTTGATAGTCTTGATCCAAGGCTAATATCCCCGAAATTAAGAGATTCTGGAAGGCAGACAGACAGCTGTCAATCTGGGCTGGGCCCTCACCAGTTAAACAGGCTACAGCTGGTGTTAGGAGTAGGCCTACATGAATGATACATGACATTGTCCTAGGCCAGTGTTTACAGTGGTGGGGGCCATGGTGGCAATCATGGTCATTTTGAATAGGAAAAGGGACAGGACAGTACAGTTCACTGATACAACCTCTACTGGAAGGATTTAAACAACAGAATAGCTCAATTCATTAAAAAACGCCAGTATTGAGGATGAATGAGGACGCGCGCTTTGCACGTGCACGCGTGTCAGGGCCAGTGATCATTAAAATCCACTGGCCCTGAGGGCCAGTAGTAAATTTCCCTTAATGTCTACCCCTGGTGTGTGTGTGTGTGTGTGTGTGTGTGTGTGTGTGTGTGTGTGTGTGTGTGTGTGTGTGTGTGTACCTGTCGTGCGGGGTGACCAGTTTAGGAGGGTTCTACAGTGTGTGTGTGGGTTAGGGGTAGGGTTAGGGGTAGGGTTAGGGTAGGGGTAGGGTAGGGGTAGGGGTAGGGTTAGGGTTAGGGTATGGTTAGGGTAGGGTTAGGGTTAGGGTTAGGGTACCTGTCGTGCGGGGTGACCAGTTTAGGAGGGTTCTTCAGGTACTGTTTGAATCGCAGCTCGAAGGCCTGTCCGATGGTGCTGATCACTTCCTGTGCAAGCCCCTCCCAACACTCCAGGATGTGACACGCTGACAGGAAACAGGAAGAGGAGAGAGCGTGTAAGGATGGAACTATTCCACAATCTCTGAATGCTATATAGATATATATAAATAATAATACATTATTATCTATTTTATATCTTACATAGTCTGGAACAACACCTCCCAAAAAAAATCCGAGTAATGCAAGCTGGCAATTTTTTTTCATAAAAATATATTTTAAAAAGTCATTTCTGCCAAGCAGCAAGCTATGTATACTTAGATGATTTTTATTTATACTAGGATAAATGTGCGCGATCTTAATAATATTAGTAATATAATAGTTTTTTGTGGGACATGGGGAGAACATGCAGACTCCACACAGAAAGGCCCTTTTCACCAACCCCACCAAGGGTGTGGGCGCTGATGACGTGGAGGACAGAACACGCCCCCCAGCACCCACAGCACTATCGAATCGAACCCGGGACCTTCTAGCTGTGAGACGACAGCGCCCCCAGAGTCAGAGTCTATTAGTGCAGCTCAGATCATTATGATCATTATCATTATGGCTGATATCATGATATTAACACTTATGTTGCAATGATTTTTTCCGGCCAATGTCCCGCGTTGCCATGGTTACCATAGACTTCCATGTAATTGTGCAATTGTGTAAAAAGTGCACGCCCATGCCTAGATGATGCACCACGTGTGTGCAGGCTGTTCACAGCTTTCAAACAAAAAATCCGCTTGGAAATCCGTTCAGGCATTCATGATTTATGAGCCATTATGTTTTCTTCAGATGTAAACAAACATGGCTGCCATGTTTGAAAGAATGAGTTGGTATGGGGGTTAAACATGCAATTTTGCGATCGCGATCATGCCTAACACATTTCTGGAGGTCCAAAACAATTTTTTGAAAATTTTTTTTTTAAAAAAACGATTTTTTTTTTTTTTTTCAAAAACGGCCCAAACTCGGGAAACTCGGGGTTGGCACAGCACTAGTACCAATACAAACTCGGGAAACTCGGGGTTGGCACCAGATGTGCTAAAGAGGTCATTATTATGATGTCATTGTAGAAGGGTTCACCTCTCTGGTTGACGGGGTCTTTGGCACGTAGGCCACGTACTCTGCTGTGTCCTGGAGAGAGAGGGGGGGGGGGGGGGGGGGGGGGGAGACATGTTTAGGATTTAAAACCCCAGGTGAACAGAAACCAACAGAGGAAAGAAGCAGGTTGGTTAGTTATGAAAGGTCTTAGCAGGTTGGTTAGTTATGAAAGGTCTTAGCAGACAACATGCTGAGAAGAGAGAGAGAGAGAAAGAAAGAGAGAAAGAAAGAAAGAAAGAAAGAAAAGATGCCAGTGAAACACCATATAACCCGGGAAATTAGTAAAACAATCGTTCACTTTGTGATACAAGCACCAAATTTTGCACAAAGTTTCCTCTGGACCTACTTTTCCCAAAAAGCATGTTAGCCCTCAATTTCCTTTTGAAAGGGTTGGGGTCCCATTGACTTTGAAAGGGTTGGGGTCCCATTGACTTTGAAAGGGTTGGGGTCCCATTGACTTTCTATACAGTAAAATAATACAAAAACATAAATCTGCTTTAAGTAGCAGGTCAAACTAGGGGTTTTTCGTGATCCTGAATCCAATGCAAGCATTTGTTTTGCACAAAAAACATTCCTTGGACTAAAAAACGGCCCCTACACTGTGAAAAGTGATGACTCAGCACTAAACCATAGTTTCGTGGGGCCTTTTTTAGCCCA